>NC_063194.1:36155836-36220836 GCF_017589495.1 Alosa alosa | reverse complement strand
ATGCTGGCGTGGCGGCTCTTCACTGTGTGCATGTAGACGGACTTCCCCTCCAGGGGGCGCTGGCCTGGACGTAGGCTGCCCAGCAGCTCCTGCACACGTGCAGAACGCTTCATCCTTGGGCTTGATCCCCAGTGTTCTACTCCATCAGTTCCGCTGCATAGAAACAAGTATCATGCATGCAGGCGTCATGGAAACAAAGAACATCGCAACAGCAGAACCAACCAATAATGACCATAACAAGTTCCTATAGACGGCCCTCCGTTTACCAACATAAGATGGGCACGCAGCAAAGGGGCAAAAGACGCTCAGTAGCCGGCCACGTCATCAGAGCCACCTTATTTGCTCCACTCATTTATTATTGCGATTCTCAACTATAGGGGGACTTTAATATCCACTCATTCAGTGTTTCCCATACATTGACTTATTTGTGGCGGCTGACCACAAAATCAACATTGACCACCACACAATGATTTTCCAGGTTGTACTAAATTGTGCTTAAATCTGGTTAGCACCATAACCACGCTGGGCTAATTTGTTAAAAACTGTTGTATTTAAGGTAATTCTGCAAACCAACCACCACAAATGGAATGCAATTCTGTGGGAAACACTGCTTATTTATTATTGCGGTTCTCAACTATAGGGGAACTTTAATATCCACTCATTTATTATTGCGGTTCTCAACTATAGGGGGACTTTGATATCCACTGATCTCTATGTAACCGTGACAACCTAGTGAACAGCTCTGCATAACCTCGGCGGCCATATGTTTAGTGAAGGCTTGCGTCCCTCCAATAATACTACACACTCCCTAACCATGGCTGTTTCGGTTGGAAATGGACAGAGTCACTCCGTAGGACTGTTTGTAATGCCCCTCCTAATCTCTATTTGGAGTGCTGCTGGGTGGATTTCTACCCCTTCGTTGCGGGGGCATTTTTTGAGACGTTGCATGGACATCAATGAGGTCACGTCAAGTTCGCTAGCCCCTTTGCAGAAGCACCGTCAATACCTACATTAAACGTCAACGTTAGCCTATAGTGTTTATGAATCTCTTGGATGGAACCACTGCGCTATGCAAACATACAGTTAAAAACAGTTTTATAACCAGTTTAGAAATGCACATAGCTCATGCAAATTTAGCTTATACACCTAATGCAAAAGAAAAGCACAAACGTTAGCTGTAGTCAGACCACATTTGGCTAACATTACTGACAACGACAATAAGCTGACATTAGCTAACGTTAGTTAATATTAGAGGGAAAGTCCAGCATCAACCTACTTACTTTTTCGTGCTTTTAAGTAAAAAGTTAGGTCGCTGACTAGACAAGTAACATTATATTAATGCTTTTAGACAAAGTAAGCAGGTGACGTTAGTCTTGTTCAATGTAACGTTAATGTCCGCTAACGTTAGCTAAATGCAAACGCCAGCGCTACCAAAGCCGACCTACCTTGTAAGTTAACGTAAAATCTCCAGGTCAATCACCCTGCGAATGTGGCGTCAGCTTTCAAACAACCTTCTTACCAGCACGGAGAATAATAAGCAGAACGTTCGTAAGTTACATAGCTGTAGAAGTCTAACTCCAATGTTGCCGCAAATTCCCGCAAAACTTTCAGCTTCTTTCTTCTTTCAAACTACCCTCCACTCCACATCCGGGACACTGCACAAACTACGGCGAGTCAAACGAGACACGCTGCCTCTTGTTATGTGGGTGTGCATGTTAAAACCAAAGATTCTAGTTAACTGATGTCAACCAAAGATCGTCACTCCAATCTTTATGTGTACCCTAATCGCACTGTTAGAATATGTTTAGAATAAACATCTAATGCGAGGAATAAAAAAACTCTTCTACGGTTACATATTGTATAATTTTGCTCCTGTGATTTCCCCCGTTTAACCTTTTTTCTCTGGACAGAATAATTTGCAAAATGTTGCTAAATGTTACATCATCTTACCAGTTAAACATGGTGTTTTCGTCCATTACAGCCATCTCACATGTAAAGCTGAATCCTTATCATGCAAAGCCTGTTTTAAGGCAGATGGTGAAGTTGGAGTTGTGTAAATTGGACCAGCTGCCCCCCCCCCAACACACACACACACACACACACCTTCTTAGATAGCATTCAGAGGCCCTGTGCTTGAAGGCATGGTGGTTGCAGGTTCATTAAGGTGATTCTCTGTCTCACACACACACACACACACACACACGCATTTGTGTATGCCAAACTGATAGGAGACGCTTATTAAAATTATTACATTAATCCTTCAAAATAATTTGCATCTTTGATGTAAAGCAAAGAAGTCACACTAGACTCTGGAACAGATGATTTATTGCTTAATTCCTTAACAAGGACTTCAACATGCAACTGAACAACCTGTACAAAACAAGTCCCTCCCCCACCCCCTTGTTCACTCATTTAAAAAAGAAACACAGAACTGTCCATCACCAGCAAGAGGGAACACATCAAATCCTATCCTAAGCATAAAGCACAAATCATATCCTAAGCATAGCTCTTCATCTTTAACATAGTTTTGGCACAAGAAAAATGCAAGAGAACAGTGAACATGTAGAACGTCTGATCCAAAGGTCCAGTCTGGACTGTGGACTTTATGATGACCTGTTTACAGGAGTAGCAGCTCCACCTGCAGGTCAAACTGTGTACAGCATACAGTAGAAACACTCAGAAGGGTCCTCTAAACGGGAACTTGCTCTAGTACTTTAGTACTCATGTACTAGCTGATACATGCGAATGGGAAATTCTGTATTGTGTATATACTGTGTGTCTGGGGGGTCATAGCTATGTGAAAGTGTGTGTATACTGTGCGTGTGTGTATAGTGTGTGTGTGTGTGTGCGTGTGGAGGGGGGTTCTGTGTGAAAGTGCATAATGTGTGTGTGTGTGTGGGGGTTTGGTGGTGTTGAAAGTGTGCATACTGTGTGTGCGTGTGGGGGGGGGTTCCTGTGTGAAAGTGCATACTGTGTGTGTGTGTGTGGGGTGGGGTTCCTGTGTGAAAGTGTGTGTATAGTGTGTGTGTGTGTGGAGGGGGGTTCCTGTGTGAATGTGCATACTGTGTGTGTGTGTGTGGGGGGGTGGTGGTGAAAGTGTGCATACTGTGTGTATGTGTGTGGTGGTGGAGGGGGTGTGTGAAAGGGCATAGGTGTTTAATATGAGGTTTAGCATTTGTGAGCACCTTAGTGTTTGTATTGAGTTTGCGTGAATGTATATACACTTGCTTGAGAGTTAGTATTTGTTTGTGTGTGTGTCTGTGTGTGGGGGGGCTATAAAAGTGTAAAAGTGTGTATTAGTGATGTTTATGAGTGAAAGTGTGAGTCTGCACATGTGCGTGTATTTGCCTATGTGAAAGTGTGTGTGTGTTGTCTATGTGTGTGTATATTTGCCTATGTGAAAGTGTGTGTTGTATATCTGTGTGAGCACATGTGTTTGTGTTTGGGTGGACGTTGGACTACAAGAGGATCCTCGCCTTAGCTTCAGATAGAAGGTTCAGATTCACACAGAATGTGTAAGCATCGGCTTAGCCTCAGATCCACACTGAGGATGATAGCGTTAGCTGTAGGCTCAGATCCACACTGAGGATGTTAGTGTTAGCCATAGCCTCACATTCACACTGAAGATGCTAGCATTAACTTAGCTTCAGCTCCACATAGAATGTGTTAGAGTTAGCTTAGCTTCAGATCCACATAGAATGTGTCAGCGTTAGCTTAGCTTCAGATCCACATAGAATGTGTTAGCGTTAGCTTAGCTTCAGATCCATATAGAATGTGTTAGCGTTAGCTGTAGCCTCAGATCCACACTGAGGATGATAGCGTTAGCGTAGCCTCAGATCCACACTGAGAATAATAGCGTTAGCATAGCCTCAGATCCACACTGAGGATGATAGCGTTAGCGTAGCCTCAGATCCACACTGAGGATGATAGCGTTAGCTATAGCCTCAGATCCACACTGACGGTTTCCCCTCATCTGATCGGCTGCTGCTGCTACAGCTGCCGTCAGGGTCGCCCCGAAAGTGCTTTTTGCCCCCCGTGCTTGCTTGCCCCCACCCCCACTCCCTCTTCCTGTCTCTTCTGGCCCCGCCCCTTGCGTCCTGCGCCGCTTCCTGCTCCTCCTGCGCCATGTTAGCTCTGTTCTGCCGCGCCGCCATCTTGGCCTGGCTGCTGAGCTCGCTGATGGGCAGCTGCTCTGGCCGCAGACTGTAGCCAGGGGGCGCCAGAGGGGCGCCGCTCCAGAAGGGGTAGCTGCTGTAGCCGGCCCCCGGCCCCCCCCCGGCCTCGCTGATCGGCGCGCCCCCTCTCAGGGGGCCCCAGGGCTCCGGCGGCCGGCGCTCGACGCATGCGCAGGATGTCCAGGATGGAGCCGAGGCCGAGGTGCAGCATCTCCCACAGGTCGAGCGCCAGGCAGAGCAGCGACACGCCGTACATGATGAGCAGGAAGATGGTCTTCTCCGTGGGCCGCGACACGAAGCAGTTCACGTCGTGGGGGCAGGGGGCGCTGTTGCACTGGTAGAGCGCAGGCACGCGCAGCCCGTAGAGCGCGTACTGACCAATCAGGAAGCCCAGCTCCAGCGCTGAGCGCGTCAGCAGCTGCACCACGTACACACGCAGAAGCCCGTCTCTACGGATACGGTGGCGCCCGTCATGCCGTGGCTTGCCCCGCCCCCTGCCCTCAGGCCCCTCCTCCTCCGTCGCTGGCGCGTGCAGCATTGGCTCCTCCTCCTGATCCTCCTCTGGCTCCTCCTCCTGGCCTCGCTCAGGCCGACGCCCAAAGAGCCTCTGCTTCCTGCTCGGCCCCGAGCCACGCCCATCCTCCAGGCGAGAGATCCTATTGGCTGCGAAGCCCAGGTACATGAGGGAGGGCGTGGCCACCAGGATGATCTGGAAGACCCAAGCGCACGTGTGAGAGCGGAGCGAAGGCGTCGTAACAAACGTTCTCACATCCCGGCTGCAGCGTGTTGCACACGAACTTGCTCTGCTCGTCGTAGTAGATGCTCTCGCCGCCCACTGCTGTCAGAACGATCCGGAACACGATGAGCACCGTCAGCCAGATCTTTCCCACGAAGGTGGAGTGCTGCTGGATCTCCTCCAGCAGCCGCGTGAGGAAGCTCCAGCTCATGACTGCCCCCTGCTGCTACACCCCCAGCCCTGCAGGGGAGATAGAGACACATTATCCCACACTCAGCTCATGACTGCCCCCTGCTGCTACACCCCCAGCCCTGCAGGGGGAGACAAAGACAGATTATCAAACATACACTCTCAACACACATCATCCCACATATACACACACACAGATTATCCCACATACACTCACACACACATCATCCCACATACACTCACACACACATCATCCCACATACACTCACACACACATCATCCCACACACACACACACACACACACATCATCCCACATACACACACACACACACATCATCCCACATACACTCTCAACACACACACATCATCCCACATACACTCTCAACACACACACATCATCCCACATACACTCACACACACACATCATCCCACATACACTCTCAACACACATCATCCCACATACACACACACACATATCATCCCACATACACACACACACACATCCCACACACACACTCAACACACACATCATCCCACATACACTCACACACACACACACATCCCACATACACACACATACATATCCCACATACACTCTCAACACACACATCATCCCACATACACTCACACACACACACACACATCCCACATACACACACCCACACACACACACATATCCCACATACACTCTCAACACACACATCATCCCACATACACTCACACACACACACATCCCACATACACTCACACACACACATCATCCCACATACACTACACACACACATCATCCCACATACACTCACACACACACACATCATCCCACATACACTCTCAACACACACATCATCCCACATACACTCACACACACACATCCCACATACACTATCAACACACACACATCATCCCACATACACTCACACACACACACACATCATCCCACATACACACACACACACCATCCCACATACACTCACCATCCCACATACACTCACACACACATCATCCCACATACACTCTCAACACACACACATCATCCCACATACACTCTCAACACACACACATCATTCCACATACACTCTCAACACACACACACCCATCCCACATACACTCTCAACACACACACATCATCCCACATACACTCACACACACATCATCCCACATACACTCTCAACACACACACACATCATCCCACATACACACACACACACATCATCCCACATACACTCTCAACACACACACACATCATCCCACATACATTCACACACACACACATCATCCCACATACACTCACACACACACACACACATCATCCCACATACACTCTCAACACACACACATCATCCCACATACACTCTCACACACACACATCATCCCACATACACTCTCAACTCACACACACATCATCCCACATACACACACATCATCCCACATACACTCTCAACACACACACCATCCCACATACACTCTCACACACACATCATCCCACATACACACACACACACACATCATCCCACATACACTCTCAACACACACATCATCCCACATACACACACACACACACATCATCCCACATACACTCTCAACACACACACACATCATCCCACATACACACACACACTGTAGACAGTGGCACATCTAGAAGATGCACGAATGGATGAATGGATGGATATATCCTAATGAAGAAAGATATAATTTATTCCTGGCCAGGTTCTGATATATATACTCTGTATTTCGATAAGAGAGAGACTGAGAGAGCAAGCTAGGAAAGGGGGATAGAGAGCAGCCCAAACCCAAATGTACGCTACAGACTAGGACTAGGACTAGGACTGGGACTGGGACGCTATACAGGCTAGAGACTAGGACTGGGACTGGGACTAGGACTAGGACTGGGACGCTGGGATGCATTTAACTCAATCCGTGAATTAGTGAAACACACTCATCACACAGTGAACACACAGTGAGGTGAAGCACACACTAGTCCCGACGCAGTGAGCTGCCTGCAACAACAGCGGCGCTCTGGATTTCTACACCTGCAGCATTTACCATTAGGCTCCTAAAAATAGCCTACCATTAGGCTACTAAAAATAGTCTACCATTAGGCTACTAACAAATAATTTTACCATCAGGCTACTAACAAATAATTTCTGGGGTGAGCCTATTTGCTATGTGAAGAAGGGGTTCTTTTTTAGGCATACTCTCTTGATACTTAAAACTATTTAACTACTTAAAAACATCAAAGCTAAACAACATCATATCACGACATCGCTACAAATACAGCATGCGATTAAAATCAGCGAACATCAATGTATAGGCTACATAGATAGATAGATAGATAGATAGATAGATAGATAGATAGATAGATATAGATAGATTGATAGATCCTTTATTGATCCTTTATTGATCCTTTATTGATACTTTATTGATACTTTATCACCCGGAGAGAAGAAATACTCTTTTCTGATTGGCTGGTAGGGGTGGCTATTAATTCTGATGAATGGTAACTATAACAACCATAGTAGGACTATGGTTGCAGGCTTCGCAACAATGGAATCAACTGTAAACAAGCTACGCGTCGGGGAGTTTTTTGCCACTCGCCCTCGTCCATTAATTCCGTATAACAGGACACCTCGGCGGCTGTTATACCTTACTTATTGATCCTTTATTGTGGACGCTTGGTGAAACAACATGGAGTGGATGGTTTCGGCTCAGATGCTTCCTTTTTTAGTTCTCTTCCTTTTTAAGTTCTCTAAGTTCTCTTAAGTAAAAAGATGGGAGGGGAAGCGTAAAGAGCGCCTAATTATGTATTCCGCGGTATGTACAAAGACTGCTCCTGAAAGCACACGTCTATTCTGCGCCTAATACCGTATTTTCCGGACTATAAGTCGCTCCTGAGTATAAGTCGCATCAATCAAAAAATGCGTCATGAACAGGAAAAAAATATATATAAGTCGCACCGGACTATAAGTCGCATTTATTTAGAAAAGTATTTCACAAAATCCAAAGCCAAAAATTGAGACTATGTAACTGGATTATTGAGACCAAAAAGATGAATGTTAATGAAGATGAAGGAGTGAAGGCAGCCAAGAGGAGGGCAGGAAGGCAATTGCAAAGCAAAAGATTCACTGAAAGAAAATGCCACGTGATACGGAGTACATGAATGCCACGTCTAAAATGCGGAGAATACAATGCAATCAAGCATTTTGGGCGATGTGGAGTCACTTAGCTGGCAGCAGATTAAATGCTCACGAGAGAGAAAAAGATGCAGTTTTAGACGCATCAAAAAGATGCAGTTTTTTTATAAGGCCTATAGGCCCGATGGTAATTGTAAAGGAATTTACAAAAGATTCACTCAACAAAAATGCTGATATGATTGATACATGAAAATGTAACTAAAAATGTGGAGAATGCAATGCAGTCAAGCATTTTGGGCGATGTGGAGTCACAAGCTGGCAGCAGATTAAATAGGCCTACTCATGATAGAGAAAAAGACGGTTTTAAAAGGACGTGACCAAAGCTGAGGCAAGCCAGGGAATAGGCCTATAGGCCCGACGGTAATTGTAAAGCAATTTACAAAATATTCACTGAACAAAAATGCTGATCTGGTACATGAAAATTTAGCTAGAAATGTGGAGAAAGCAATGCAATCAAGCATTTTGGACGATGTGGAGATACAAGCCGGCAGCAGATTAAATGCTTGAGAGAGAAAAAGATGCAGTTTTAAAAGAATGTGCAGACCGAAGCTGCAGCAAGCAGGTGATATTTAGATAATTAGATATTTTATTTCACAAAATTCAAGACTAAGAACAGACAGACTATGCAACTGGACACATTGAGGCCAAAAATATTGAGAATTCTACAGGGAATGTTGAAGATGAAGGAGTGAATAGTGGCAAGAGGCAAGCCGAAGGCTGCTGACAAGGGCCCGACGATATTGTAAAGCAATTTAGCCTACAAAAGATTCACTGAACAAAAATGCTGATGTGGTACATGAAAATGTAGCTAAAAATGTGGAGAATGCAATGCAATCAAGCATTTTGGACGATATTTTGGCACACGCTGGCAACAGAACAAATGCTCGCTGCCACCTACTAAGTTTTAAGCATACTAATAAAAGTCCCGCAACTCTAGCCATCATAGTGTGAGAAATTCCCACACATTTTACAGCGCTGTCTGACGTTAATCTAATAATGGAGCGGCCTGAATGGGACTATTGACTGGACGGACCAACTCTGACTTCAATTGAACCCCATGCAGAGACGCACGCGCGCAGAGCCACTTTTGGGGTGCCTCTCTCTCTCTCAGCAGGATTTGTCACCGCTAAAGTCAAATTATAGCCTAGCCTAGGTGCTTCTACATCAACTGCTATCGACAGGGAAGGAAAACAAACGTTTAGCGATCAGGAACCGTCAGGAATTTTGCAAACACAGAAGCATGACCGCCTATATAACACGGGAGAACATGGATGTGTTCTCCATTTGAGGAACGTTATAATAGATTGCGGACGTGAACAGACAGCTACAGACACGGAGCAGTAGGCCCACTTTCACTTTCTGTGCATTCACGTGAAAGATAATTAGTAGCAAAACAGCGATTACATGGCAGTGAGTTCTGTTTTCAAATGTTTTCAATCATGTCTAGATAACGGGTGAGGAATGTTTAGGGGACAGACTATCGTAAATCCTCAAATATGGCTGGGCAAAGCACTGCACCTTTATTTGGACCATGGCTTGTAGGCTATTCGAGTCAGCTATAGGCCTTTATTTTTTGCGTTTTACTGTGAGACATAGGCCTATACTTTTTGTTATAGGAGCGGCATACCGGTAGGCTATCAATGGCAATGGTTCATTAAGTTTCATGTATAAAAGAGTGTCGGGATTTCCATCCGCTTATTGCGAGATAAGGCATCCGATTTCATTCATTCATGGAACGTGTGCTGTGCTACGAAGAAAACCTTATTACATATAGCCAAAGAGGTCTAACATAGCCTAAATTTAGTTATTTTTTAAATTATGCATGTAGGTTATTGCTTCAGCCTCTAGCTCAGAAAGGGGCTGTGTGCGACTGGTAGCTTGAGAGCAACATGTTGGAGACTCATGGTGTAGGATGATGACTTTTCATTGGCAACAATATTAAACCAACCAACAATATAAATTATTAAGAAGAGCTCTTTTAAATTGAAGTTAAATTGAAGCAAAATTATACTGGCTTTTATTTGTCCGAATCTGAGGCCCGGCTATAAATAGAATCCCGGCCATAATTTGAGCATCTAATTATGCACGTGTGTTTCAGGCATAGCACAAGCACTAATCTCTGACTGAAAGTGCACAGGACTTGTGCATTTGAGCTCTCTCGAGGCTGTAGACGGTAATGTTTCATGTAGAGTTCATGTCAGTTAATATAAATTAACATTTAAAAAGATGTTCAATTATATAATTTTTTTCATATATAAGTCGCACCTGTCTATAAGTCGCAGGACCAGCCAAACTATGAAAAAAAGTGTGACTTATAGTCTGGAAAAAACGGTACTTCCGCCTTGTTAAAGCAGGTGTTAATCCAAATTGCAGTTCAATGCGTCAATAACAGAACCTTTCAAAGACAACAGAATCGCTATTTAAAGCACCAGTTTTGTAAGTATTTGTACCATCAATAGCAACCTTAACTTTTGTTGGCCTTTTGAATGTCTTACTTTCACTTTCACATCATTCACTTAAACTTTCCTACTTGTTATATTTGACCAATTTTCCATATCCTATACGTGCTTAAGTAGTTTGAGTAAAACTACTGATCTTCATTATCTCCCTGCTTGTTGACATCATATCATGTATGGTAATAATTCATGATCGCTAAACGTTTGATTCTTTTTAATGTTGTCATCAGTTACGGTAACTTCATTCAACTGCACTTGTATGTAGGCTCTGCCGTTCATAAATTGCGTTTATGGTTGGAGAAAGGCACAGTTTACACTAGTTTGATAAATACGACGGAAACTTGGGTCTGACAGCGTTCGCAATCTGCGGTTTGTCCATGACGCTGATAACGCTACTTCGCAAATGTACCTACATCTGGCCCTCAGTATGTAAGTATAAGTATATATACTCTTTTGATCCCATGAGGGAAATTTGGTCTCTGCATTTATCCCAATCCGTGAATTAGTGAAACACACTCATCACACAGTGAACACAGAGTGAGGTGAAGCACACACTAATCCCGGCGCAGTGAGCTGCCTGCCTGCGCTCGGGTAGCAGTGAGGAGTTAGGTGCCTTGCTCAAGGGCACTTCAGTCGTTCCTACTGGTCGGGGTTCCAACCGGCAACCCTCCGGTTACAAGTCCGAAGTGCTAACCAGTAGGCCATTCTCTGCCATGTATGGACATCTTGACTCCGCCATCGCGCCAACTAAATTCAGAATGTATCACGCGCTAGTGGTGTGCTTCCTGAACAAACGGTCCGTGTGGAACAATCAGATCCCTGTGCGTATAGTGCGCGTCATAGGAATTTAACGAGGCTTTGAGCCTCGAGTAATTTTTGTAATCGTGTTATTCAAGTAACTCGATTAATCGTTTCAGCCCTAACTCAGTCATTACACAGATCCTCCCATACATAGATAGATAGCTAGATAGATATACTTTAATTATCCCACAGGGAAATTCAGTTGTTTCAGCAGCCTTAAGAACATACAGCAAGCACACACACATGCACACATATGTGACCAGGCGTGGGAATTCCAGGCGCAAGTCGCAGAGACGCAAGTTGCGAAAAACGACGTTGATGGGTTTTTTTTTCAAAATTAGTTATTTTCATTTTTTTGCAGAATGTGCAAGTTGAAGTCCTAAAGAAGCAATTCCATGTTTCAGATAAGTTTCAGGAAGTTAACTTTCAGTTAAGTTTCAGGAAGTAAACCAGCGTTTGAATTGGGCGTGACCATTAGTGCTCTTTTGTTCTGTCGGCCAATCAGCTGTATGCTAGAAGTAACCTCATGGCTACTACACAAGCGATAGCCTACACATGGCTACTTAATATACAGCGACCCTGGAACTCTCTCCTTGGCAGACATTCGTCTAGTGACAAACTTTCTCCAGAGCTTATGTACAAAATACGGAGTGATTCTATAGCTGCCGAAAGAGAGTGGCAGGACATGCAAATCATTGGCCATCTTGAGGCAAACAGACGTACAGTAGTTACTTCGGAGATGACTGCATCCACCAAAAAGCCGCAGACGAAAAGAAAGTCCCCTGTACCATGTATTTCATCGGAGGCAATGAAGTCTGCAGGAATACTTTTCAGTTACTCTTAGCGTAAGTAGTCCCTGTTACATTGCAATCCCTGCTATATTGCTTGCTAGCTAGCTAATGCTACATTGTTATTAGCTAGCTCAGTACTGTCGTTTAAAGTGATGCACATCGAAACTAAGCTGTAATGGGAGGTTTTTGGCTAGTAATGTGAGCATTAATTTGCTTGCAAAAAGTCACTGTGATGCAGAACCTGTGGAATTTCAGTTACTGCGCAATTCAGCGGCTCTGCCCCCTGTTGACAGTCTTCCTGTCCTGGTCCCATCTGGACTGAACATTGACAGGCAGACCTATCTGCATGAAAAAAATCAGGCCTTTCTGTGCTGATGAGGCAAAAGACATCACATGCCCAGCGCCAAGGGTCACAGCACAGAAGAGTGCACAGAAGAATATGCAGAAGAGGATGTGGATGTGATCTCACCAAATAATTGGACTCTCCTTCACAGCCTCTTGTTACTTTGCTATGTTAGCCTTTATGCACAGCCTCTCCCTCCCTCCAACAGCCTGGACTAAATTCACTTAACTCTAGTTCTGACTTATTGTGTTGCCTCCAAAGTCTACTGACTTAAAACTGCACTGTCTTGCCTTACTTTTTTGCAGTAGTGTAGTGGGGATTTTTAAAGTGGGGGGAGGCTATTTTAATGACATCATTGCAAAAACTGTCATGCACCTCCACATACATCGGTGCGTAAGGCCAAGGCCATATTGTTACCAGCTTTCGTGAAAATAAAACCAAATAAAAAAACAATTAAATGACATGGATTAGCTTCAAAATGTAGCCTAATGTCTTCACCCAAACTACACTTTTCCACCAAAGTGAACATGAATATGGTCTGTAGCTTTTACTTTTGTTGTATCATACAATAAACAGACAAACCATAATGTAGAGTAGCCTATGTAATCTAGCGTAGTCTAATCTCCTTGACGCATAACATGTCACGGCATGGCTTCATTTATTACCACACATATACCATAGCAATAACAATAGCACAAGCAGGATTCACGCATTCAACACGTGTGGTCAGTGTAGCTCAATTTGAGGGGGCGTCATATGAATGTCATTGCGAATGATTAAAATGCCGAGGTGCACAGTCAATAAAACAAAAAATAACAGAAAGAACATTGGGCAGGCAAGTGTCTGTCATCTGAAAAGTTTTTGTTTGGATTAAGTAGCTGCACGCTGCATCAATTGTACGTTTTTCCTAAAGTTGTTCTGGTTCACCGTTGGGTCATTACTTATGGTTAAATAGCCTCATCACTTATATTGGAGCTCCCTCGATAAAAATCACTCGTATTACTCACACATACTTATCGTGTCATTTTGACCACTGGATTAGCCTACCTGCTTTCTGCAAAACACAAACGAAGGAATTGCAACAGTGGGCCATGAAGATGCTTGCTACGGTAGATTCGGATACAGGCAGTTGTATAATCTATGGTACTAACGCGGAATGATGAGCTGCGCAGTTTTTAATGTCTTTACGCATGGTGGAGTGCTACAGCATGATGGTCATTCTTGAATTTTATGACAGAGGCCTTATTGGAGAGGTTGGCGTGATGCGTTGTTATCACAACAACAACACTTGTTATATTACTAAATGCTTATTAAAATGCTCAAAGCAATGCTCCAAGAAGTGGGGGGGAGACGCTCCCCCGCGTCCAACGCCCACAACACCCCTGTGTGTGTGTGTGTGTGCGCGTGTGTTTGTGTGTCTGGTGAGCAGCCTACTGTACACCCCTGCTTTTTTGCACTTTACCAAATAATACCTGAACTCTCCTGTACCACAGGGTCAGTCCCTGCCCTGTCACCCTTATCACACAGCCTCAGCACTTATGTGGACCTTGTTATTTAGTCTCTTTTTTTATAGTATCTTTATTCTTACTGTCTAGTGTATATGATCTTTATTCTTACTGTCTAGTGTATATGATCTTTATTCTTACTGTCTAGTGTATAGTATCTTTATTCTTACTGTCTAGTGTATATGATCTTTATTCTTACTGTCTAGTGTATATGATCTTTATTCTTATTTTTCTATTGGATTCATATTGAATTCCATTTTGCAATCCTGCTTGTTGTATGTGTATGTTATTGGGTCTTCTATTGGGAACTAGATGTGGTTTATACCTTGGATTATGGGATTGTAACATCTTATCCTGTGTATTAATGCATGCTAGTCCAGTGAAGTGGCTAATGAAAATAACACTACATCAATATTAACAACGCTACAATTATTTCTGCCCTGCAGGCTAACAGATCCAGGTGTCATAGTGACACCTGTAGGGGGAAGGGCTACAGATACCAGATGTCACAGTGTGACATTTGTAGAGGAGGGCTTATCTCAATGAGATGCAAATGAGCACAATTTTCTATCCTTTGACTCAGGTGAGGTGAGAATTTGCAAATCTATTAGGCCAGTTTTCTCAGTAAAAGGTTTTCAGACTTTGAACTTATTCAAATATTATCAGATCTCCATGAGTGAGACATCATTAGATAGCTTTGAAACTACACTTTCAGAATCTGTGAATAACTGAAAATGTCTCTGGGGAGACATGTGGCTTATTTTCCCATGCCTGGTCACATATAGTCCACATACATTACATTACAACAAGAAATTACTTTCACCCACAAGACATAGCATATGGTAGCTGTCAAGGTACCATACACATCTAAGTACCAAAGTGTAACTACCTAATAAGACATAAATCAAGACAATTCCCTCCATATTAGATATAAAAGATTAAAAGATAAGTTGTCTTTCTCTCCTCAAAGGAGAGTCGTTGTAAAGTGCTATTGCTGTGGGTAAGAAGGTTTTCTTATATCTGTCCCTGCTGCAACTAAGTTGGCGAAACCGCCAACTAAAAACACTTTGTTGTTTTGCCAGTGTACTGTGTAGGGGATGTGATGCATTGTCCAAGATGTGTAACAATTTCTGCAACATCCTCCTTTCCACCAGCAACTCTAGAGGCTGTAGAGTTGTCCCCAGCACAGAGCCTGCTCGGAATACAGCTCGGAAATTTGGGGGCAAGCTTTAATCCTATCAAAAAAATCTTGGGATAAATCCCAAATAGAAATTTTGCATGGAGCTATGTAAACTCCTCTAACAGGTGCACAGAAGTACACCCAACCGAATGTAAACTCCTCTAACAGGTGCACAGAAGTACACCCAACCGAACTGGCCGTTTCCCTTTGTACCTGGCCATCACAAAAAAAGTCAATTAAATTCTGGATGCATTTAAAAAGTTCAGACCCCCAAAACCTAAATCCTAAAGCACTGCTTGCAAACTCGACAGAACCAGACAAAGATAACCTCTTAAATTTGATTATAAACAACAATGACATTAGTGATACGAAACCAATACTACTAAAAGAAATCCACAATAACAACAAAAATGCCTACACTTCCAAATGGCTTAAAGACGGCCAACAAAATAAGAAAATGAATTGTTACCTTAGATTAAATCGGAAATATGACTAAATTAAAGCAACCACAAAGTCATTACCTAACAAATACAGCTCGCAGCACAGTTTGTGTTTAAGTGCCACAAGCTGAGAGAAAACACATAACAAACAAAGATCAGACATCCAATCCTAGTCTCAATTTATAAATATTTTTATATATATTTTATTATTATTATTTTCTTCTTACTTCTATTATTATTATTATGACATTATTCTGTTTATCTTATATATGTATTAAATTTGTATATATGCTTTGACAACACAAGCACTCTTGTCATGTCAATAAAGCTTATTTGAATTTGAGAGAGAGAGAGAGCATATGCTGGTCAGTGTGTATGTGTGTGTATGAGAGAGAGAGAGAGAGAGAGCGTATGCTAGTCAGTGTGCGTGTGTGTGTGTGTGTGTGTATATGATAGGGGTGGGCGATATGGACAAAAAATAATATCTCGATATTTTTTGTGATTTTGACGATAACGATAATTAGTCGATATCCTTTAAAAGAAATGTGTACAAGTCTGAGTTACTTTACAGCTCTTATTTATGATTAGCATCAATACAATAATAACAAATAACCTAATTTCACTGTGATTCACTGTAAACCTAAGCAGACCAACAGAGTACATCTCAGTCATTTCCTTCGAGGTTTTGTTTAAGAGAAATCATGTAGGCTAACATTCCAAGTTACAGAATAGAAACTAATGCGTTAGCTTATGGCGAATGTATATGAGAAATCCCATAGAGATGCTAACGGTTAGCATAATCGATATTAGAGCAAACTTTAGTCCATTTACAAAAGGGTTACATGAGAAGAGTTCTTTGTTTACAACTGACTACTAAAATACTCAAAGGCTAATGTTTTCTCTCCATATAACACCATGTAGGAAAAAACGTGACTCATCAATGCTACTTGAACAGAAGTAGCTGCACAAAATCCCAAGTAGCCTAGTCTAGCTGCACAAAATAAACATTAGCCGTGCCTGTGACAACGTGGACCCACTATAGCGATCATGTGACACTTGCTCTGCAGCAGCCAGGGGCTTCCCTCATACACCTCTTGGATTTAGTGAATGTATGGGGTTTCAATGCGTGATTGAGTGTTTTTCCCCATAAGTAATTTAAATACTCGATAATGTAAATTTGCACATCGTTAAAACAACAATCACGATATTATCGCAGACGATATATATCGCCCACCCCTAGTATATGAGTGTGTGTGTGTGAGAGAGAGAGAGAGAGAGAGAGAGAGAGAGCGTATGCTGGTCAGTGTGTGTGTGTGTGTGTGAGTGAGAGAGAGAGCATATGCTGTGTGTGTGTGTGAATAAGGGCTTGCGTAAACCAGGTAATTAACAACAAAGGGGCAACTGAGGGGAGACTCATAATAACCCTGCAGGACCAGTCAGCTGTCTCTCTCTCTCTCACACACACACACACACACACAATCTATTCTGACTCGCTTCTGAACACTCTTTCTTTCCGCTTCCCCCCCTATCTCAGTGTGTGTATATATGTGTGTGTGTGTATATGTGTGTATTTATAATGAGTATCTTTAGTGTATTTATAACGAGTATATTCAGTGTATTTATTAGTCTCTCGCGTTTGTCTGGGTTTCCTGTGCTCAGGAAAATGTGTGTGTGTGTGTGTGTGTGTGTGTGTGTGTGTGTGTGTATCAGTGTTTCAGTGTATCTCATTAAAATAAACAGCTGTGGAAGTCTACCTGCTTCTGGGAGAACCAGAGGATAAGACTGTACAGGAGACACAAACACACACACACACACTGCACAGACACACACACACATACACAGACACACACACACATACACAAACAAAGACATACACACTGCACAGACACACACACATACAGACAAAGACATCCACACTGCACACACATGCACATATACTCACACAGTGCACAGACACACACACACACACACACACACACACACACACACACACACACAGACAAAGACATCTGGGAGTTCATCTGGGGACCTTTCATTTTTTTACTGCTGTTGGTACCTGGTGTTCAGCACGTTACTTTATAAGGTACTTTACTCCGTGGTGATCGGCACCGGTACCCAAACGTCATTTTATAAAGTACTTTACTCCGTGGTGTTCGGCACCCAAACGTTACTTTATAACAGGGATGAGCAAACTACAGACCGCGAGCCAGATCTGGCCCGCCAAGCACTTTAATCCAGCCTGCCGAGCATTTAATTAGGTTATCAGGCTGCTAGCTATTTTTTACTTTACTGCAAACTGCTTTTCACTCTTCTTTGAGAACGTTTACAATGTCAATGTCAAAAGATCATGCTACATAAAGATGATACTCTTTGTTATCTAACTTCAACGTTATGCTACTCCATTTCATTGGGAATGTGTCGCACGAGAGGGACAGAGAGAGCGGCAGGTTCCAGCTGGCTTGTCATTGTTGATAATTGATATCTCCTTCTTATAATAAACTTTTAAAAGAAAACCATGAAGGCAACAGTAGTTCCCACTACTGACCATTTATAAACTGTGAGAGGGCACAGCCATAGGCACAGCACTAGCCATAGGCTATGAGTGGAGCTGGCAAAAGATCATTGAGAACTAAACGTGAATTGTTCTTAAAGTGACAGTGCACCATTAATACATTTGTTAAACAGCATCAAATTAGCAGTATTTCTTTAAGCAATGAATATTTAAAAAAAATACTTTGTCATTGTTATCAATATATATATATACAGGGCCGTCGCTGGGCGAATGGGCCACTTGCTCAGGGCCTCACGTCTGATGGGGCCTTGCACCTGGCCAAAGATTACATGACGCGTTTATTTCTTATTAGGCTACCACCCGGAGAGAAGAGATACTCTGTTCTGATTGTCTGGTGAGGTGGCAATGATATCATGCAGCACCTGAAAATAGTCCCTGTAGGCTAACTTCCAGCAACAAGGTTGAGCTGTAGCAGACAAATTGGTTAGTGACTGGATTATTACGCCTGATTTTTGTGAGTCGCTTTGGATAAAAGTGTCTACAGAAATGAAAAAATGTAGATGTAATGTTCTCTCTTGTGCAACTGAATCATTTTTAGCATTGTTTTAGAAACTGTTTACAAGGCCATAAAGTTAGATACAAAGTTATGGAGCCAGTCATACAGTGTTGTATTTCTCAGGAAATACAACAATGGTCATATACTGTATGTATTTGTATATACTGTATTTTTATATTTAATTTGTTTATTTGAAAGGGGAAATGTTCAATAATTGACAGAGAGAAAGCTATAAATGAGCCTATAACACCTGAGATGTGAAGTTATTTGATCTTGATGTGACGCCAAAATGAACGTGGGTCAATGTTATGCTAACACTAGGTGGTCACATATCTAGTAATTTATTGTTGCTAATAAACCGCTATGAACCTGTTTGAAACCGAAAGTTGACAGACGTGGGAGGGAACGTTTTACCTTGGCATCTTGGACCAATGATCGCACAATTCCGACTGAAAACGCTTCATAGGATGCTTGTGTGTTATCTCTCCTCTGGTTGCAATTACACAAATGAGACAACCTCGATAGCGTCAAATGAGACAACCTCGATAGCGTCGAGCTTTGAATGATATCCGGGGCACAAGCTGGAGGACCGAGGAGAGAGGCAGCATACAAATAGATGTTTGGGATCTGAGAGTGAAAGTTTTCTTCCAATTAGGAATTCTCTGCTAAAGACCATGGGTGCTAGCGTCTGTTGTTAGCAAGGAGGCTAAGGACCATGGGTGCTAGCGTCTGTTGTTAGCAAGGAGGCTAAGGACCATGGGTGCTAGCGTCTGTTGTTAGCAAGGAGGCTAAAGACCACGGGTGCTAGTGTCTGTTGTTAAGCAAGGAGGCTAAAGACCATGGGTGCTAGCATCTGTTGTTAGCACATCTTTTCAGGCATCAGAAGGGACATTTACATACAAACTGCACAGCTACCATACCAGCTGGCTACTGTTACACACACACACACACAGTACATTATCTTTCCAACTCTGTTTCTGATATAGACACACACACACACACACACAACCAGATGTTAATATGAAAAATGGCGGCCCCGTCAAACAAGGCACTATTGAGCTGGCCGACACCAGTGTGTGTGTGTTTTGAGTGGTGGTGGTGGTGGCAAGGTTGGCAGTCATGTGTTTTAATTATGACTAGGGCTGAGATAAACGATTATTTTTTAAACGATTAATCTAGCGATTTTCGATGCATCGATTAATCTAACGATTCATTTTTTCAGTCCGATTCGATTTCGATTCGATTATCGATTATCTCCCCATTAATTGACTAATAGCAATTTATACATGTTGATTTATATATCTGAATGAAAAAAAAACATGAATTCCTTAACATTGTAATTTATGTTTATTGCTCTTAAAATTCCAAAATAAAAGACTATACAAGTGCAAAGTAATGCATTCTTAGTCAGAGGTAGCATTCAATAAAGTTCAGTAGTGTATACTGTAGGTCTAATTGAGTGCCTGTCACTTTAAGACGTTCGTTCCCTTGCAATTGTAACACTAACGCAGTTAAAAAGGCTGCTGATGTATGGATGCAATTCATAACTTAGTTAGTTCAAATAACAGTTTGTACTTCTCCTTGGGACAAGCACTTTTGAGTCTTAGAAAACGCTTTTCCATTTACATCGGGATTTTGCAAACATACAGTGTCAGAGTCAATAAAATGAGCCCTAACGAAATTGACGTCAACGTATTTTTTGCGTCGACGTAATCGATTACGTCGACGCGTTGTCCCAGCCCTAGTTATGACTTAGTTAAAGGAAAGGTTAAAGGAAAACGCCACCATTTTATGAAATTGGGTTATTCACTGTCTCCCCTAGTTAGATAAGTGAGCAAAAGCATTTTTGTCTCCGTGAATGCATTGTCTTAGTCCGGTAGCGCCACCGCTAGCCAACAAAAAAATATCTCTAATTACTTCTTGTGGTCAGCATATTCACGAGTTCAAATGGAAATGCAGATCAAGTTTCCTAGGCAGGTACTGACATGGGACTATATTGGGGCGAAGCACAGGCAAAGCACTGCTACTTGGGCGCAGAGATTGTCTGTGCTGTGGCGAGTGAGACAAGGTACTCATGTGTTGTACGATATCTCTGCACCATAGTAGCAGTGCTTCGCCTGTGCTTCGCCCCAATATAGTCCCAAGTCAATAATCTAATTAAAAAAAGATTGAAAATCGAGTCGAATTGTGACTTTAAAATTGAAAATTAAATCGAGGATTTTGAGAATGGTGACAGCCCTAATATGTGTTTGTGTATGTGTGTATTTGTGTCTTTTTCTACCTGCTACGCCTCCGTCTGTCCAGTTAAGTCATCTGCCGTCCAATGGCGAGCCCAGGGCGGGGCTAACCTGTGCACAACCAATCAGCATGACAAGAATGTAAATGGGAGTGGCTTAATTATCAGGAACAACCATCCTTCAAAAACAGGAAAAACACATGCACCTTAAATTAGTGACACACTGTTTCAGACAGACCGTGAGACACTATATGTCTGGGACACACACTCTAGGACACAATCAAGCAAGCTACGCTAGCGTCCAATGTTAAACACTCATCTTTTTGGCTGTTGGGGCCACATAACATCACATAATGTCACAGTGCTTTCAAATAACATCACATAACGTCACAGTGCTTTCAAATAACATCACAGTGCTTTCAAATAATGTCACATAATGTCACAGTGCTTTTAAACAGTCACAGCTTACTGCGCTGCATACTAGGTCTCTTCAATGTTACTCATTGGTCCCATAAATTAGAGCATCACATACTCATACCTGCGACTCAGTGCATAACGCATCAGTGTGAACGTACCCCAGTACCCAGTGCATAACGCATCAGTGTGAACGTACCCCAGTACCCAGTGCATAACGCATCACTGTGAACGTACCCGGTGCATAACGCATCACTGTGAACGTACCCCGGTACCCAGTGCATAACGCACCAGTGTGAACGTACCCAGTGCATAACGCATCACTGTGAACGTACCCAGGGCATAACGCATCACTGTGAACGTACCCCAGTACCCAGTGCATAACGCATCACTGTGAACATACCCACGTACCCAGTGCATAACGCATCACTGTGAACATACCCAGTGCATAACGCATCAGTGTGAACGTACCCCAGTACCCAGTGCATAACGCATCACTGTGAACGTACCCAGGGCATAACGCATCACTGTGAACGTACCCAGGGCATAACGCATCACTGTGAACGTACCCCAGTATCCAGTGCATAACGCATCACTGTGAACATACCCCGGTACCCAGTGCATAACGCATCAGTGTGAACGTACCCAGTGCATAACGCATCACTGTGAACGTACCCAGTGCATAACGCATCAGTGTGAACGTACCCAGTGCATAACGCATCACTTTGAACATACCCAGTGCATAACGCATCAGTACCCAGTGCATAACGCATCACTGTAAACGTACCCAGTGCATAACGCATCACTGTGAACGTACCCCAGTACCCACTGCATAACGCATCACTGTAAACGTACCCAGTACATAACGCATCAGTGTGAACGTACCCCGGTACCCAGTGCATAACGCATCAGTGTGAACGTACCCCAGTACCCAGTGCATAACGCATCACTGTAAACGTACCCAGTACATAACGCATCACTGTAAACGTACCCAGTACATAACGCATCAGTGTGAACGTACCCAGTACATAACGCATCAGTGTGAACGTACCCAGTGCATAACGCATCACTTTGAACATACCCAGTGCATAACGCATCAGTACCCAGTGCATAACGCATCACTGTAAACGTACCCAGTGCATAACGCATCACTGTGAACGTACCCCAGTACCCACTGCATAACGCATCACTGTAAACGTACCCAGTACATAACGCATCAGTGTGAACGTACCCCGGTACCCAGTGCATAACGCATCAGTGTGAACGCATTTCCAGTACCCAGTGCATAACGCATCACTGTAAACGTACCCAGTACATAACGCATCACTGTAAACGTACCCAGTACATAACGCATCAGTGTGAACGTACCCAGTACATAACGCATCAGTGTGAACGTACCCAGTACATAACGCATCACTGTAAACGTACCCCAGTACCCAGTACATAACGCATCAGTGTGAACGTACCCAGTACATAACGCATCAGTGTGAACGTACCCAGTACATAACGCATCAGTGTGAACACACGAAGGCATTCAAAAGTGCGGAAGAATACGAAGGGGGACAAAGTTAGAGACTCGCTGGGGTGCAGGAGGATCGGATGACATAGGCGTAGCCACGGATGGCCTAGGCCCGCCCACTTGTCACTCTTGCCCGTCCAATTAAAGGGCTTGCGAATTGCGAACAGCCGGCAGTTCCATTTAAAATGTTTCTGCGTAATTGTCAGCTATGATGAAATGCGTTCATATTCCACTTTTTATGTCATAAACGTAGCATACCTATGAAAAAGCTTTGCAGTGGGATTGTGCAATGGTCAATCTGCTGACCTGATGATCTGATGAAACCTTTATAGCATGACAGAGCAGAAGTGGGGCTTTCCAACGAGACCACACACACATACGATCAAGTATGAAAATAAAAATAAAGCATAGAATTAAATCAAATTGCATCATATTTACAGTCTGCGTTCACCTGTGCATTCATTAGCCTACTCTCATTTGAATTACTCGCAAACCCGTGATCGGATAGATATGCCACGCATGTCAGATACAAGAGACACAGAGCTATCATTTGATGCCAAGTACATCCGTGTGGGTTATAAAACAGACGAAGTGACAGCAAAATAATAACTTCACATAGGCCTAGCTTGACTTACCCCACGTTTTAGTGTGTTTTTGTGGCAAAGCATGTTTATAATCCAACGCTATCATGTGTTTCTCTATGACAAAGCATGTTCATAATCCGGTTTTGAGATCCTAGCAAATTCCTGCATGGCATCCAATTCAAGGCTCACATTGCATCACAACTTGTTCGACAAAGAAAAACACTTTCTTTGCCTTTACTTTGTTCATGGCAATGCAGTAAAATGTTGTCAAATATGATCAATCTATCTCAATAGTGTTTCATGTGACACACCGAAGCTACATTCATGCATTGTTTTGGTCCAGTCGAAAATGTTTCTGCTGTTGTCAGCTGTGATCAGATGCGTTCAATAACTTCCTCTTTTATGTCATAAATATAACATGCTGATTAATGTTTGCATGGGGTATCTAATCTAGGCCTCTCTTATGTTCAATCAAATGAGCTTTGCCCAGCCGTTCTTTTCTGTGCCCACCCATTTGAACATTTCTGGCTACGCCACTGCGTATGAGTGATGCAGAGTCCTGCCCAGGTCCGATGGCTCGGTGGGTCCTGCATGGGTCCGATGAGGTCGGTGGGTCCAGAACAATAAGGAGAATGAGCTCAGCATGATGTCAGCAATGGCAATGCTGTGAGTTTTAGACAGGAATGGACAGCCCACTTCAATTGTGGTGGAAGAGACGTTTTTGTGTGTGCATGCATGCGTTTGTGAGAGAGTGTGTGTGAGTGAGTGTGTGTGTGTGTGTGTGTGTGTGTGAGAGAGAGAGAAGTGGGGTGGGGGTGGGGGGGGGCATGATGTTGCCAGTCCTCATCTCCACTCTTTGCATTGACACGTCTAGAGGGAATTCCCTCTCTGAAAGTACCAGTAATGGCCTGTTTCTGTGTGACAGCTATTAAGTAATCGGTCTCAACACGTTACACGTCAGTCGAGCCGACAGTCTCAGTAGACAAACTGATTCCTTCCGAGTCCTGTGAGCACGAAAGCAGAACCATCACTATCCGACTGGGACACGTTTTCTAAATTAACTATTGCTAACTTAGCCGATTCCACGTTACAATTTTCGTTGTGTCGATTAAGTATAGAAAAGCTAACGTTAACAGTCCCCCTTTTTCGAAATATTTTTGCTGTTGTTGTAGAGCAGTTAGTTTGTATACTCTCGCCACCATGATTTTGTGAAATGTCACTTCAAAATACAGCAGTGAGCGAAAAGAAGAACTTTGAAACTGCTCATTTAGTCTCAGTAGCTAACGTTAACGTTCAAATTTCTCCGACTAGCAAGGCAGCATTAACGTTACAATAGCAGACGTATCTTATAGCTTGTCGGCCTTAACTTAACCAACTGGTAACTTGCACGTTCCCTCTCAATAACGTTACAATAAAATACACCCACTGGTGGACATGTTACGTTAAATGAGTTTGTTCAAACATAAAGCAAAATCGTTTAAAATGCTTTAACGTTAGTGGCAGTAAGATTGCCCATGAACTTGGACAAAAGTAAAACAGAAAGGTTACATGGGCTGTCTTCATCTCCGCCGGTGATGCTGGCAAACTCCAGGCAATATCTTCTCTCTGCTTCTCCGCCAGATTCGATAAAGTGGTCTTTAAGTTGCTATAATTCTTTACCAAGTCCGCAGTTAAAATACTTGCATTTTCTGTAGGCTCAAGCAGATTCCCTTTTCCCAAAACCGCTGCTCTCGCTCGGGATTCCGTTCGCCAAGATCAAAGCGCCAAATGTGGGCTTCCGAACGTGTGCGGAGTTCCGCTTGGAGTCGGAGTGCGTCTGCGGTGAAGTCGCACTCGGACCGGAGATCCCCTGCTCTATTGATTATGGAAAGAGACGAAGTCAGTGTTGCTGTAATCAGATAATGTCCAAATAGCCTTATTCTTCTAGCCAGTCCTCTTAAACTTCAAGCGCTGAAGATGGAATGTTGTGGAGACACGTTTGTTAGCAAATGCTACTCTATGCTTGTGCATGCATTGAGAAGTGAGAGATTTTTAACCATCGGCACATCAGAGCTTGATATCCTTGGATAGCCCGCCGTAAAGAAAGTTAATGAGCAGGCCTACAAGTTCGTAGATTAAGTAGGCTACTTCCAATCCAGCATGGTTCCTGAAACTCTGGGAAAAGCGGCCAAAAAAAAGAAACAGACTTAGAGACAGACTTTTTTATAGACCTATGTTTCTTTTAAAAATATGATGATTTCTAGGCTTTTAACGTTTCATTAAAAATATGATGATTTAGCTAGGCTTTTAAACGTTTCATTAAAAATATGATGATTTAGCTAGGCTTTTAACGTTTCATTAAAATATGATGCAATTGCATTCACATCAGCTGTGTGTTTATTTACATTTTTATTCACAATTATTAACATATCCCAGATAGCAAAGGGCTGGCGGCTGTCGGCCCACTGGGGGCATAGCTGGCGGTCCGCTGGCATTTTGCGCATCACTTTGCAGGTGCGCTCTCTCTCTCTCTCTCTCGCAACAGGACTTGTCACCGCTGAAGTCAAATTATGCTAGGTGCTTCTACATCCAGTCCCGACGGCATGGGGGGGCTTTGGGGGGCCAGGCCCGTCCTGGAAGTCATCTGTGCCCGCCCTGGACGAGCTTGGCTGCTCCAACCAACCCCAATCCCATAGATTGATTTTGAACACTTATTAAATGTAGGCCTAACCTATACGTTTGTCAGTCTAGCAAGTAGCAAATAAAACTTGTCAAATCTGTATTATTCCGTAGCTAATCAATCAGGAACATTAGGTAAGCCCATCACCTAAATGGAGAGGAGGTTACGTGGCGCAGTCTACTTCACTTCTGCACTAACCCCTGTCATCCGATGACAAATATAGCTTATCGGCTCGCAGGTAGGCTATATCTCATATCGTAGTTAGTAGGAGTATGCCTAGTAGTTTCTGGGTTTGTTTGATAGCGTTAACCTTTACAGTTTTTTTCTTCTGACCTAGTCGGAGAACAGGGAGCTTACCACTCCAGGGCCGAAGTTATCCGTAACTTCGGGGCTAACTCCCTAACACTCTATCTGAAAGTGGTTAGCAAATGAACGAGGATTTTGGTTTTATCTGCGGATTTATTTTTGCATTTTTTTTTTTTAATATGACTAGCTCCAGTCTCAACAGCACGTCTACTTTTTCCACACGCATCTCAGTTCTAACACACATATCCCCTCTCGCTTTCTCTCTCTCCATCCCTGCGCACAGGGCTCTCTTAACCCTTTGCAGACTGTGCCGAACATTCCATTTTTTCATACTCGATGGCCTTATGGCACAAAAAGGCTTATTGTATGATTATGCTACATGACAAAGATACAATATACCCATCACTCTAATCAGGAGAAATAGCCCTTTCAAATGGTATAAAATATAATTAATAAGTTTGAGGAGAACATACATTATTTTTAAAAAATATCTTTAAAATTCAACCCCAAAAAACACGAAAATATCAGTTTGTCAAGATTAATCTAATTTTTCTCCCAATTTCTATTGTAGATAGAGAAAAACATAGTGTATGGGAGATTCACAATTTTGTCCTCTACTCAGTGATAAAACAGAATCAATGTGTCACCTTTTGTTCAAAAGTTATGATAAATTTATTAGACCTTTGCAGACGGCACGAAACATTCCGTTTTTTCATACTTGATGCCCTTGTGAGACAAAAAGGCTTATTGTGTGGCCATGCTACTTGACAGAGATAAGATATATCCACCATTGTAATCAGGAGAACTAGCCCTTTAAAATGGTACATATCATAGTTAATAAGTTTGAGGGTAACACACATTGTTTTTAAACAAAACCTTCAAAATTCAACATCAAAAAACGTGAAAATATAAATTTGTCAAGATGAATCTTTCTTTTCACCTAATGTCTGTTGTAGATATAGTGTGCAAAGGATAGCCAGTGTTGTGTTCTCCTCAGTGAAAAAAAACACAGAATCAATTTATCACCTTTGGTTCAGAAGTTATGATTAATTTACTCATAACAGTAGCAAGTAGAATTTCCCGGTTTGGCATCTGATCTAAAAATACAGATATAATGGTCATGTAAAAAAATAAGCTGTTTTACCATCAAAACAAGCTCAATATGGGATGTCTTACTGTACTCTGAAGAGGCTAAATCAATTGTGGGGAGGACAGATAAAGGCTGAAAGACAGACTAGCTGATTGTAACTGCTTCTCCGTGTGCTTCATTCTACTATGAAAACAAGAATATAGAGACACTGGCACATGTGTTAGGTTTACGAAAGGGGAAATAAATCATTTTATTTAGAAAAGTCTTAAACAATGTGATTAAATAACCAGGAACAACAACTTCAGGTAAATAACAAACATATGTTTACAAACATGCAGTAACTATTAGAACTACAAGAATGACAAGACAACAGTATAACAAAGATCAACAAATCTTACATGATGAAGCAAACATCAATTCATACTAACATTCACACACATATATATAAACAATTAAAAACGTTAGAAGAAATTCAATACATTTAACAACCATACAGCATATAATTCGATACAATATATAATTATCCATATCATTTGCCCCACACATAAGGTGATACACTAACGCCACATTCACACCAGATCCGTGGTGTGTGCATTGTCACAGCTGTGGCATGGTTGTGTGTGTGTGTGTGTGTGTGTGTGTGTGTGTGTGTGCATGCGCGTGTGTCCATCTAAGCCTAGCAGACGATGGGGTGTAAATGCTATTGGAGTTGGTGTCTCTGTCTGTGTTGGAAGGATAGGCAAAGTGTATGCTTTGACCAAACTCAAAATAAAGAAATTGTCAGATAAGAAATATAGAAATTGAATTACAAATCTAACCAAACTATTATCACTATAATCCCTTTCATTATTGTTATAAGCAACACTCTTATCACAACCAGAAATGTGCTTGCGCCCAGATGGACGCACACACACACACACACACAAACATGCTTACCCAGCTGAGGATGATGGAAGATTATCTCCTCCTGTAGCACATCATTGTCTTCTTCTTCATCCAGAAGCTACCCATCCATGTCCCATGTCCATGCCATCGTGGTCCTTGGGGTCATATTTGCCATCAGCAGTCGGCTGCTTTCACCCCAGTTGCACGTACTTCTCTCCCTCCATCTAAAATAACAAATCACAGGTCTGATAGTGAATAGGTTGTTTAGTTTTATTTTACATTACTTCCACATAATCTTAATCACCACCAACCATGACTCTTTTCACTAAAAAGTATTATGGTCACTGGAGGACTCCAATATTGCTTGGAGAGGTAACATTAGTCTCAGAGCTCACTACAGTAAGTGTTATTGCCTTGGCTAAACCATACATAGCATACCAGCTTACAAGCAAAAATTGATTTATTAACATGAGTCAGGAGATATGACAGAAAACATCTAAACAGCATATGCATACACATACACACCGTGCATAGGCTACTGCAGTTGCGTAAAGACAAAACACCCCCTTAGAAAATAATGTGTTGACGAGTAGGCTTGGGTGTATGAGCTCCCATCATAGTTAGCCACCCAAAAACCTCATAATCTTAGCAGCCAACCTTACAGCCTAAAAGCTAAACCATACTAAAACACATTTATAACAAATCTTCAGTCATGTATTCATGAAAACAGCAGTCAATGAATAAAATCCTTACGTTACACCATCGTTGATCAACACAGTCTTCACGGGCCGGTAACGTAACATTAACGTTGTCATTCATGTCAGATGTTTCTATCTAAGTAAGCTAAGCAACTTGGCTACAAACAACTGTAAATTGTGCTATACATATTACGAAGGAATGAAAGGTTTATTTGACAATAAAATACCAATTAGGTCTACTTGACATAAAGTTGGTAGTCATGAAGCACGGGAGTGAACTTTATCGCGACTACGCGTCAAGGACATGTTGCAGCCTCTCCTGATGCTAACATTACCTAACTTAGCTAGTTTTCTATCAGATGACAAGCAAGCAACATCGTTCAAAATAGAACAAATCGTTAAAGTTTCAGTCTTAGTAGGTCTGTAATCTTGGTTGACATATAGTAGCCCCCCAAAAATGACTGAAAATGATGAGTTTACTAAAGATTACGGTGTGCTAAAATACCAGCTGTCATCAGCTGAAGTGAACACACACACGCATTATGTTACGGCCATGCATACAAGGTGTAATTACCAGCAAAAATAACTTTTAAAAACGATTTTGAAGTAATAACATGGATAACAAGTAATAATAACATAAAAAGACTTGTTTTTACCTCAGATGATCCAGTAGTTTCTCCTTTAGACGACGTCAAGATCAACGATGCATAGTGCTTCCTGCTGTTTTTCCTCTAGTGGAGGGAGACGTCAACTCTTGATTTTTCCTTCACGTAGTAAAACAAATTCGCGCCACAAATCCCTTAACCAATCATATCGCCAGAAAGCCTATGATGTGACGTTTTTGAGGAAGTTTTCAGTGATAAAATTGGTAGGGGTATGGCGGAGTTATTAGACTGAACGTCATCGGTACTGGGGTACCGAAATTAGAATGGGCCGTCTGCAAAGGGTTAAAGGAGCTGCACCATTTTACAACAATTGGATCTACATTTTCATATTGGAATGTTTTGTCAAGTGTAAGCTTAAACTACCGTGATCAATTTAAGTTCCAGTGCCCCACCTGGAAAGGTGTAATGCCCGTCTGTGAATTTGTGTCTGCCGCCGGGTCTGTCTACATCAACTGCTAACTGACAGAAAAAGAAAACGAATGTTTAGCGATCAGGAACTGTCAGGAATTTGTTCTCCATTTGAAGAATACAATCGATTACGTACGTGCACAGACAGCTGTAACAGACACGGAGCGCGTTGTAGGCCTTGGCCACATTACTTACGGTTACTTTCACTTCCTAGAGTGCGCATTCATTACGTGAAAGCCGCTTCATACCAAAACAGCGATCAAACATTATCAAATTTATCATGACGTGTTGTCACAAACACTCCAATTAGAAAATCAAAACCAAAATCATGTACATGTAAATAAAGACTATGTTAAGTGTTGTTATCTCATTGATGCTTGTAGCCTATAATGGGGTGGAGGATGTAATAGCCTAGGCTATTTTTGACCTGATACATTTGCCTAAATAAAAGGCCTTAAATTGGAAGTATTTTACCTTTGATTCTCTTTTGACGCTTCATGGTAGATCTTGTCTTTGTTCAGGGCGAGGTCAGGGATCTTTGGCTCAAAAAGGTTGGTGACCACTGTTGTAGACCATAAACTGGCTATTGGCTATGTATATGACCAATGTATTTGTTCAACTTTATGAAGTAGAATTACGCACTGCTACTTGCAACGTAACACATTTTTGTTGGCAGGAGAGAGAATGACAGCGATTAACAAATTGCACTTGTTGCTGGTAACCAATAAATAGGGCCTACTATATATATTTGTTTTTGCAAACAACAAAAACAGAAAGGATGGAGATAGCAAAGCTAGAGATGGGCAGGAACAAGGTCAAGTTAGCTGGACGGTAAACTACAAGTAAACCAAAGTTAAATTTAGCTTTTTTAGGGCTGTGTAAAGTTGACCAAATGGATATAGGCTGTTAGGCGTGAATAAAGTAGGCTACTTTGTTGCTCCAACCCTTCCAACGTTAATGGGGACATTTTCCGTATTTTGCGTGAGAAACCCGGGAAATCTCCCTTATTTTCATTGTTCAATGTTGACAGAGCTATGGAACGAAAGAGAACGTTATATGGCCAATAACAAGCCACTTTGATTTTTTGCTGTTTTCATGATGGGTGACCCCCCCTCCTTTACAAAAAAAAGTTAGGTGACCCTTCCCTCAACAAAGAATAAAAAGACATGACCCTCCCCTATTTTCCTCCGGTGGCCGTTAGGGTTGCCACTCTCCTTGACACAAAAGGGTTGAAGGCAAAGGATACAGTTAAAAATCGTGGTGTATTAATTGACAGTGATCTAAATTTCAACAGCCACATGAAAGCAATAACTAAATCAGCTTTTTACCACCTCAAAAATATTGCCAAACTCAGAGGGCTGATGTCAAAATATGACTTAGAAAAACTCATTCATGCATTTATCTCCAGCAGTGTTGATTACTGCAATGGACTGTTCACAGGCCTTCCTAAAAAGACTATTAAACAGCTATTAATCTGCCCCGTGCACACACACACACTCTCTCTCTCTCTCTCCCTCAACAGGCGCATCCCTCCTCAGCATGCACATGTAATCCAAACATTCACAATCGTGCAAGACGACTGGCTAAATTGCTATTAAATCCGGTTAGCATCATTAGCACACTGCACGAATTTGTTCAAAACTGTTGCATTCAAATTGACTGCTAAATTCTAATTATCTCAAACCCGATGTGAATGGAAAAGTATTTTCCAAGACTCAAACGGGCCTGTCCCAAGGAGAAAAAGTATTCATTTGAACTAACCAGTAGACTATGATAAACTAGCAAATTAAGCTAGGCCTACTTTGTTTACCATATTTCCAGGCTTCAACCAGTGCTGCTTTTCATTCAGACTTATGTGCACATTTATTTATTTGAGTGTTTCTCATGATTGTGTTGATATTTCTTTTTCCTGTTTGCTTTGATTGATAACTGAGGTGATTAAAATCAGAGGAGGGTTAAGTTTAAAATAAAAGTGTTTTTTGAACTTTTTTTTCCCTTCTGGTCCTTTTTTTAAAATAAATCAATAATTAGCGATATCGACTGATTTGAAATACTTATATCGTGATACAGTTTTCAGCCATATCGCCCAGCGCTATGCTATATAAATAAACTTGACTTGACTTGACTAAGAGAGCCAGATTGTGTGCTTAAAGCCTGAGAGTAGATAGTTTAAAAAGTTGAATGTAGATAGTGTAATGGATGTTGATAGACAGAAAGTTTATTGGATGTTGATAGGCAGATTGTTTAATGGATGTTGATAGATAGTTTAATGGGTGGATGAGTGAATGGTTTAATGAAGATGGATAGATAAAAAGTTGCATGGAATGTGCCTTAATCCTTCTAGAATGGAGAGGCACTAAGACAGTTGGCCTAGTTGAGCAGAAAGCAGTTGATACAGGTGCAATCAGTTTAACTGGCTCTTTGAGGGGGCCTAGTTGAGCAGCTGGCCGTCAAATCAATTTAATTAGCCCACTGTGATGTCATAGTGCCAATGCAAAGTCTATGGGGAAAAATAAGCTTGATTTCAAAAAAGTATAAAGTTTACAGAAACTAAAAGTGCATTGCACAGGTGTCATTTTCAAGATCTATATTACAAAGTTTGAACGAAGTTTCTACGTTAAACGGTTGAAGCTGAATTAGACGCAGACATTTTGGTTAGAAGAAGAAGACTTCGGATAACATCATTTTCATGCACTGTAATAAAGAATACAAATAAAAAGAAATAAAACTAACTTGATTATATATCATTTTAACTGAATTATATATCATTTTAAGTTTATCATTTACTCTCTCTCTCTCTCACACACACACAAGCTTGTCTGTGGAGGCACAAGGGGTATTGTGTGTGAGAGATGTACATACACACACACACACACACTGGTGCAGAGAGTGTCAGTCAACAGGAAGCACTTAAACACTAATCAGCCTGATAGAGGTTTGGCTCAAGAAGCACCAGCACTAACTCAAAGTGACCCCCCTTCACGCACACACACACACACTCGCACGCACGCACGTACACACACACTCACACAATTCAAAGTGACCCTCACTCCACAGTACGCATAATTTAATGGGGGATAAATTGATGTGGGTACGGATAGACCAATCGGCACAGACCTTAGGCAGCAGAACGCTTCGACAAGTGAGTCTGAGACGAGTTTAAACAGAATGAAGAGAGGATGCTCACACATACATGGACACACACATGGACACACACACACAGATACAGACACACACACACACTCACACACACACATTCACATGCACACACACACAGTCTATTGAGAGGTGGATGTTTAAGGGTGACTGCAAGTCATCTCTCCTGGTTTCTAATCAGATTTGGACTCGGACACATTGCTGAGGTCAGGAGATTGATTTCTGCCCTGTCTTTCCTCCCCTTTATTAGCCTCCCTCCTAGCTCCTCCCTCTCTCTCTCTCTCTCTCTCTCACACACACACACACACACACATTCAATTCAACTCATTCAATTTAGTCTCACTCATACACACTCTTTCAGTCTCACAAAGAAACAAACGCAGACATCTGAAACACAGGGATATCCTGTGCTTCATTATGTCAACAAGACGCAGTCAAAAGCGCGGCGCAAAGCGTATTTAATCATCACGACGCAAAGCGTATAATCATCACGACGCAAAGCGTATTTAATCATCACGACGCTAAGCATATAATCAGCGCTGCGCAAAGCGTATTTAATCATCATGACGCAAAGCGTATAATCATCACGACGCAAAGCGTATTTAATCATCACGACGCAACACGTATAATCATCACGACGCAATACGTATTCCTATTCGCTATGCCTGTTTCTTTTATTGAGCAACGCGCCAAGGGGTGTGACAATTAACAACTTGGTGGGGTCTGGCGCATTATCTAAATATCACTATCGTACAAACGCATTACGCCACTGACCAAGACAAACCTGGTCAAAAATCCATGGCGAATTGTTTTTATGTTATTTTAAGAGCGCATTATCAACAGTGATATGGGCGGGTGCAAAACTGCACCCTGCTTCTCTCATCCACAAACGCGCACCAGCGCACATCCATGCAAAACATTACAAATTACACGATTACAATGGGAAACATAATTATAATAACGATATTACAAAATACGTCTCACAATGATTGACAATGATTGGTGTATTCACCATCATTTGCAAATTGGTTGTCAGTCAATAGTAATTGTGAATAACTGTTTTGTCAGAATGTCAGATGTCATGACAGAGATCCTTCTCATTGGTTTAAATGATGTTACGGCCAAGACACACTCACGACTGATTAAGAAACATAGGAACACCTTTCCTATGTTGCAGGTTGCGCCATCCGCCCGATGTTTGATAACGAAAACACTCCCAATGTGGACTGGACAACCCACTAAATTTAATTAAGCTATTCGCTAATGACCATCCATTTTAGACCGCGAAAATAGGGCTCTTAATGTATTATGACCCAGTAGAGCATCGTCCAAAAGCGTTTAAAACACTTAGAACTAGTCATGGACGTGTGCCACAGTGGTCTTGCCTGTTAAACCATAACATTTCACAGTGGTCTTGCCTGTTAAACCATAACATTTCAATCACTTAGAACTTCACACTAGTTAATGTCAAAATTATGAGTTGTTGATCATTCCTGTTAGAATCCAAAGTCAGCCGGTTGTTAAACAAGATTTATTGTCAATGACCTATACGATCTCATATGTACCCTACAATCTCATATACACCCTAAACAATATGATTTGTGCCCCCTATCCAATATGATATGATATGATATCTGCCCCCTATACAATATGATATGTGCCCCCTATACAATATGATATGATATGTGCCCCCTATACAATATGATATGTGCCCCCTATACAATATGATATGATATCTGCCCCCTATACAATATGATATGTGCCCCCTACACAATATGATATGATATCTGCCCCCTATACAATATGATATGTGCCCCCTACACAATATGATATGATATGTGCCCCCTATACAATATGATATCTGCCCCCTATACAATATGATATGATATGTGCCCCCTATACAATATGATATCTGCCCCCTATACAATATGATATGATATGTGCCCCCTACACAATATGATATGATAGGTGCCCCCTATACAATATGATATGATATGTGCCCCCTATACAATATAATATGTGCCCACTATACAATATGATACAGCGGGGAAAATAAGTATTGAACACGTCAACATTTTTTTCAGTAAGTATACTTCCACTGAGGCTATTTGCATGAAATTTTCACCAGACATTAGTATTAACTCATTCCTCATAATCCACCCATATAAAAAATCCAAACATTAAAGTCCATAGGTAGAATTATGTGTAATAAAGTGGAATGACACAGGAAAAAAGTATTGAACACGCCTGCTGAAATTTCTTAAATACTTTGTGGAAAAAAGCCTTTATTCGTAATGACAGCTTCAAGGCATTTCCTGTATGACGAAAACTAATCAGTCACAGTATTCTGGTGTGATTTTGGCCCATTCTTTTAAACAGATAGTCCTTTAATATTGAAGATTTAAGGGATCCCTCTTGTGAATCCTGATCTTTAGTTAACTTCCAAAACTGTTCAATTGGATTAAAGTCAGGGCCTTGATTTCCTTTCTCTGAAACCAATTGAGAGTTTCCTTTGCTGAATGCTTTGGATCATTGTCCTGCTGGAAGGCCTAGCCATGTCTCATCCTCATCATCCTGGTGGAAGTAAAGATTCTCCCAGAACAAAATGACTACATTCATGATTCCTTCAACTGTATGAAGTCTGCTAGTACCATGAGATGCAAAACAGCCCACACCATGATGCCACCATGCACCTCCAAACCTCATTGTTGGTAGGGTATTTTTAGTGTGATGCACAGTGCCATTTCTCCTCCAAATATGGTGTGTAGTATGACATCTGAAAAGTTCAATTTTGCTCTCGCCTGACCAGAATACATTCTCTCAGTATTTCATAGGCTTGTCCAAATGTTGTGTAGCAAACTTTCAACGAGGTTTGACATGTTTTTCATGTCATGTGGGGTGAGCGTGCATAGAGGCCATGGCAGTGGAGTGCATTACCTATGATTTTCTCTGTAACAATTGTACCTGCTGCCTCCAAGCCTTTCTGGAGCTTTCTCTGAGTGGTCTTTGGATCTTGGGCTACTCTTCAGACTATCCTTCTGACTTCCTGGTCAGAAATCTTGCAAGGAGATCCTGTGCATGGCCAGTTGATGATGCAGTGATGTTTCTTCCACTTGCAAATAATGGCTCCAATACTGCTTGGTGGATGATTCAGAAGTTTTGAAGTGCATCTGTAACCAGTTCCATTGATATGTTTTGCAACAATAAGGTTGCAAAGGTCTTGGGAGGGCTCTTTGCTTTTACCCATCATGAAATGTTTCTTGTGTGATACCTTGGTGACAAAAAAACTTTTTATAGCCCACCAGTGTACTAACCCAGTTTATATCAATTTGCACAGATAGGAGGGATACTTTCTCTAAATACTTATAGATTCCAGTTTGTTCCTTGCTATTCCTTGCCTTTGTGTACTGCTGGCGGCGTGATGTGGTGTAATTTACATATCACGTCCCTATACTGTATATGCTCGTTTTAATATATCACGTCCCTATACTGTATATGCTTGTAGTAATATATAACATCCCTATACTGTATATGCTCGTAGTGATATATAACGTCCCTATACTGTATATGCTCATTTTAATATATCACGTCCCTATACTGTATATGCTCGTTTTAATATATAAAGTCCCTATACTGTATGCTCGTTTTAATATATCACGTCCCTATACTGTATCTGCTCGTAGTAATATATAACGTCCCTATACTGTATATGCTCGTTTTAAAGGCCACGACATGGAGGTGCATTATACATATATATACATATATATATATATATATATATATATATATATATATATATATATATATATATATATATTATATTGGGGCAGCCGTGGCCTACTGACATTATACGTCCAAAAGAGAAACAGTGTTTCTGCAGAGAGAACGCATCATACTACAAATACGCTCATTACAAAACCATATGACACTGCCATTTGCTCTTTGAAAATAATAAAAAAAATGATGTATGACTGTTGCGTTTTCCAAAGAGAAAGTAATTCTCTCCACATTGCCTATATGGCTGTCCTAAGTCATCAAATGTGTCAACATAACAGGCTACATTACGGCAAGTAGGCTACAAATGTGCAGGAAAGGTCTTTTGTCCAAGATATTCCATGAATTCAACTCTTCAACTTTCCAATCCTCCACTGATTTACAAGCTTACAAGCTATGTCAGCCAAAAAATGCGTGACGAAGTTGAGACTTGACGTGAGATTGGAGCGTAGCCACCGCTCACCTTCAAATTGATAAATGCCATTTGCTTTGCATGGAAATGAGCGCACGCCTGTCCTACGCCTGTTTCATGTCATACGCACGTTTCATATGAGGGCCACTTACTCAGTCACACACACTCACTCAGTCACACACACATACACATACACACACTCACTCAGTCACACACACACACACACATAAGCATGCACACACACGCACGCACGCAGGCACCCAATCATACACACACTCACTCAGTCACACGCATGCACACACGCACGCGCGCACACACAGGGGCGCGCACACACACACACACACACACACACACACACACACACACACACACACACACACACACTGTCCTCTCCTGGATTGGAAACCTAATTCTTCTGTGAAAACCGAAGAAAAAATCAATGGGACCCTTTCAGATCTGATTGCCTGGAAATAAGGAGAAGGAGAGGGGGGGGGGGGCAAAAATCAGCACAAGTGCCAAAACACCAAACTAGACCAACACAAGTGCCAATACACCAAACTAAATGTAAATGTAAATCAGTTTTCTAGGCCAAGTATACTTGCGTATACAAGGAATTTGCATTTATCCCATCCGTGAATTAGTGAACTCAGACCTCCTCCTCCTCCCTCCTCCTCCCACAGCTCCTCCTCCTCCCCTTTCTCCTCCCATTTCTACTCCCCTTTCTCCTCCGACCCTAATGAATGTAACATTGTTGATCAAGTACTATGTCAGTGGTTCTCTAGGTGTGGGGAGGGCCCCCTAGTGGGGAATAGAGACATGACAGGTGGGGCAGGATGAACAGGAGGACATTTGATTTTTGTGATCTTTAATAATGCCTTTCCTTTTTGACTAGGAAGATCATATTTTCAAAACAAAATAGGTACACACAAACATAGGAGTCATAAACAGACCGACATATGAATTAAAACAACACCTGACCCTGCAGACCGACATATGAATTAAAATAACACCTGATCCTGCACACCGAGACAGAAAATGTTCAGTGGAACCAAAATGCAAAAAAAATATTCTAATGTTACCATTTTGCCTGATTGATGGGGTTAGAAGGCTTGAATTTTCTGCGCTATATAAGGCTGATCTGGGACCATAAACCTTGATATTGCACTATGTAATGCAATGATTAACTCATTGAGTGCCAAATGCGTTGAGTGCCAAAAACGTAATATTACGTTTTTAGCTTCTTTTTTTTTTTAATTACGAAACTAGACACTCTAACACACCTTATATGTGATTTTGGGAACTCTGTGATGAATGGAAATTAAATATATGACGATCGAAAACTCATGAAAACGCACAATCTGGACATTTTATCTGGACATTTTATCATAACTCGGTTGCCGCTTTGGGTCGAATCAGTGACGAATTCACGTCAGGTCAAAACCAGGCCATTTCCGTGGGTCTATCACTAGGTGGCAGTCTCGCCAGGTCTCGCTGATCACTTCCCGGAAAGTTTACACAAGTAACAGGCAACACTTCATATTTCATGAAATACGTTATATCTCCATTTCTAGAAAAAAACAGCGATTTTGATAAAAACTAGCCACGGTTTAGCTTGGGATTTCTCAGGAACAGAGGCGTGTAGAAATACACGGTTTGCACCCACCGAGAGCTTAAAGTCTCACCTTTTAATCGAGCTATTGTATGTGTTCATAGCTTTAACACAGAATATGCTGTGGCTGTACAAAAATCATCAACAATGGCCTAGATTGCTGGCACTCTAGGACAAAGCTCCCGAAAACAGCTTGGCATTCAATGAGTTAATGTTGGTAGGACCATACACTTTGATATTGCACTATGTAATGCTGATCTGGCAACATAAACCTTGATATTGCACCATGTAATGTAATGTAATGATTAATGTTGGTAGGACCGTAAACCTTGATATTGCACTATGTGACGCTGATGACTGGGTAGGATTGTGACTCTTTGATATGGGTGCTAGATTGCTACATTGGTGGCAGATTTGCCGGCAAGGGGCGTAACTATCAGTTCGTCCATCGTGTTGCTTTAATGTTTAATGTTTTATTGTTTTTAAGGCTTCATGACTTCACATTTTGATCTCACTGCTGTTCACAACTCCTTGGTTAGGAAAATATCCATTTACTTATACATATTCACTTTATACGGAGCAGAGGATGGAGGCAGACCCACAAGCTCATTTTCACGAGTGCAGAATGGAGAAGGGAAAGCCCCACAGACCGTCCAATCATATGTGAGTGGGGGAGGGACATCACCATAGACCGTCCAATCATATGTGAGTGGGGGAGGAACCGTCCAATCATATGTGAGTGGGGGAGGGACAGCCACACAGACCGTCCAATCATATGGATAGTGTTTGGATTTCAATGACACAGTTCCTATGTGGAGTGATGGTGTGTATGTGTGTGAATGATGAGCATCCAAGGTCTCCAGCACCCTCTAGTGGCAGCTGAGTTGCTCTACATGTCTGGCTCCTCTAAGGCATTCTGGGTATTGGGCTTAATTTCCTGACCCCACACCCCCACCCTCCCCACACACACACGCACAAACTTTTGACCTGAGGGACATTCATCTCACATAAACATACAACTGAAATTAACTTTGACATTTCACCTGTCAGTCAAATCAGCAACAGCTTGAGATTTATACCAGATGAGCACCCTTATGTGCAGTGCAGTGTGTAACCTGATGTAACCTGCAGTGTGTAAACCTGCTAGCATAGCGGTTTACCCTCCCGTCACCTGAAGAGATATGCTAGCATAGCGGTTTACCCTCCCGTCACCTGAAGAGACATGCTAGCATAGCGGTTTACCCTCCCGTCACCTGAAGAGATATGTTAGCATAGCGGTTTACCCTCCCATCACCTGAAGAGACATGCTAGTGCACCTGAAGAGACATGCTAGCATAGCGGTTTACCCTCCCATCACCTGAAGAGATATGCTAGCATAGCGGTTTACCCTCCCGTCACCTGAAGAGACATGCTAGTGCACCTGAAGAGACATGCTAGCATAGCGGTTTACCCCCCCGTCACCTGAAGAGACATGCTAGCATAGCGGTTTACCCTCCCGTCACCTGAAGAGACATGCTAGCATAGCGGTTTACCCTCCCGTCACCTGAAGAGACATGCTAGCATAGCGGTTTACCCTCCTGACGTAAGACATGCTAGTGCAGCGGTTTACCCTCCTGACGTGAGAAGTGCTAGCGACAAATCCTAGCACCCGTGGGTTTGGCAAACACGCCTGCCTCTCATAGTCAAGAATCAACACAACACAGGTTGCATGTACATCATATACAGTACTAATAGTAATAATACAAATGTTATTATTATGACCGCTGCGCAGCGAAGCGGCCCCCACATGGATAGCATGGAACCTCCTTTTTTCGTTTTGATCTGTAGCCCCCCCGCTGGACTGGACCCCCCGAAAGGAGGGTAGGGCAGACACAGTTTTCTGTGAATATTTCGAGAACCGTAGGGTTTAGGAGGACCATTTTTTTTGTATGTTGATCTCAAAGGACCATGTCAACCCATTCCATAACCACTCATTTCATGTATAGCGCCACCTAGTTATCTGTGACCTAACATAGTCAATACTGCACGAAATTGGAAGTGTAGGATCATTATGACACCCTCTGAATGCACGCCAAGTTTTGTGGAATTCCATTCATGGGGGGCCACACAATAAATTAATTTATGTTACTATACACCAACTGGCCTGTAGGTGGCGGAGACAGTTTTCTGTGAATATCTCGAGAACCGGGCCTAGAGGTCCACCTTTTTTTGTATGTTGGTTTTAAGGGGCATGTCAACCATCCCATTACCACTTATTTCATGTATAGCGCCACCTAGTTAAAAATTAAAAGCAAAACATTAGGTGTTTTCATCACAATATCTCTGGCTGACGTGGTCAAAACTGCACTTAAATTGAAAGTGTAGAATCATTATGACACCCTCCGAATGCATGCCAAGTTCCGTGGACTTTCGTTCATGGGGGGCCTTACAATAAAATAATTTATGTGTACATTTAGTGACCGTACACCAACAAGGATTCTCGGGACACTGAAAGACCGGGGTACACGAAACTTGGTGGGCATGTAACCCCACATGGATAGCATGGAACCATCGCTTTTCGTTTTGGACTGGACTGGACTGGACCCCCCCCAAAAGGAGGGTAGGGCAGACACAGTTTTCTGTGAATATCTTGAGAACCGTAGGGCCTAGGATGACCAATTTTTTGCGTATGTTTGCCTCCAGGGGTCATGTAAACCCATTCCATATGCACACATGTGCATAAACAGATACACACGCACACACATACATTCACAGTAATCCTACGTATGACAGATACTCACACAGTAGACATATATACGCATGCATGCACATGCACACACACAGGCACATTAACAGGCAAACACACATGCACATGCACGCACACACACCCACCCACACACACATAAACATAAACATAAACATGTACATGCACACAATTCAAGAATTTCTCAGAATTATGAACAGGCAAGATGGGGGTGTTGTATAAAATGTATCTAGCCAACAAGTACCAAATACCAGTGAGAATTGAGTGTGCATAATGCAATTCAGTGAGACAGTTAGAATCATATATGCCTTTCAGCGTGACTTATTTTTGTGGAAAACATGTGTTGGACTGGGCGGCGGTCATATTTTGTACCGCTCTGCGGTACATCTACGTCTACGTCTCGGACAAGTTCCAACACTGTGGAAGACATCATGTCTCACCCCCGTTCCCAAGAAACCACACCCCAGCGAGCTGAATGACTTCAGGCCTGTCGCTCTAACATCACACGTGATGAAAACAATGGAGCGGCTGGTCTTAGGTATGCTCAGACCCCAGGTACGCCATGCACTAGACCCTTTACAGTTTGCATACCAGGAAAAAGTGGGCGTGGACGATGCCATCACTTATCTTCTACACAGGACACATTCTCACATAGACAAGGGGAAAAGTGCTGTGAGAATCATGTTCTTTGATTTCTCAAGTGCTTTTAACACCATCCAAGTGTGTGAGATAAGCTCTTGCAGATGGGTGTGGACTCTCACCTGGTAACCTGGATTACAGATTACCTGACCGAGCGACCACAGTTCGTCAGACTGAAGAACTGCCTCTCTGACACTGTGATCAGCAGCACCGAGCCACAGGAACTGTGCTCTCCAGTCCTGTTCACCCTGTACACATCTGACTTCCGCTACAACACCGAGTCATGCCACATGCAGAAGTTTTCTGATGATACTGCAATTGTGGGGTGTATCAGGGACGAGCAAGAGGAGGAGTACAGGAGCCTGGTGGAGGACTTTGTGCAGTGGTGCAAACTCAATCACCTTCAACTTAACACCTCAAAGACCAAGGAGATGGTGGTGGATTTCCGAAGGTCTAAGCCCGCTCTGCTACCAGTCTCCATTGATGGGGTCAATGTGGAGGTGGTAAGCACCTACAAGTATCTGGGTCTCCACCTGGACAATAAACTGGACTGGTCAGCCAACACTGAGGACAGAGCAGGCTGTACTTCCTGAGGAGGCTGCGGTCCTTCAATGTGTGCACATGTGCAGCAAGCTCCTCAGGATGTTCTATCAGTCTGTTGTGGCCAGCGCCCTCTTCTATGCAGTGGTATGCTGGGGAGGAAGCACAAAGAAGAAGGATGCTGGGCGACTTGACAGGCTGGTAAGGAAAGCTGGCTCTGTAGTGGGAGCTGAACTGGAGTGCATCACTTCACTATCTGACAAAAGATCAATAAAGTATCTATCTATCTATCTATCTATCATCTAGTTTTGTTATTATTAATTGGTGTTAACAATAATAATAATAATAATAATAATAATAATAATTACAGTGCATGCAAATCCTTGGCTTCTTCATGTTGGTTGCTATGTTGGTTGCTAGATTGACATTTTACTGGAGGTACTTGAGGTGGTTGCTAGACTGATGCTATGTTAGTTGTTGTGGTTGCTATGCTGGTTGCTAGGATAATCTCATTGGTTGCTATATTGGTTGCTAGGTTGTAACATTGGAAGCTGTTGCTAGGGTATTTGACATGGTTGCTAGGCTGTTTCTAGGTTAGTTGTTGTGGTTGCTATGCTGGTTGCTAGGTTAATCTCATTGGTTGCTTTATTGGTTGCTATGTTGCTATGTTGTAATCTGTTGGAACATGGTTGCTAGTCTGTTAGGCTGTTGCTAGGTTAATCTCATTGGTTGCTTTATTGGTTGCTATGTTGTAACTGTGGAAGTGATTGTTAGGCTGTTGCTAGGGTATTTGACATGGTTGCTAGTCTGTTGCTAGGGTACTTAAAGTGGTTGCTAGGCTGTTGCTAGGATCGTCATAGTGGTTGCTATGCTGATTGCTAGGTGAATCATCTTGGTTGCTATATTGGTTGCTAGGTTGTAACATTGGAAGTGGTTGCTAGGCTGTTGCTAGGGTAGTTATGGTGGTTGCTAGGTTAATCATGTTGGTTGCTTAGTTGGTTGCTAGGTTTTAACTGTGAAAGGGTACTTGAGGTCATTGTTAGGTTGTTGCTAGGGTATCCATGGTGGCTACTATCAAAAATAAATGAGTTACTATAGTGGTTTGTGCATTATGCTATTTCAAACTGTAGAAAAGATGCATGATAAAGCACATGGATTTGTTTACAAGCTAGCTTAAACGGTTAGCATAAGTTCGAAGAACAATGGATAGTTACAAGGTAAGAAACACGATTTAAAAAACGAAGTTTTGTTTCTCACTTCTTTTCTGGGACGGTAGTCTGAATGTTGCAAGGTTGGTTTTCCGCTTGGGGACGCTAGGGGCAGCGGGGAAAGTCACTATTTTCACCGGAATAGGTCATTTAACCATCCAAATGATTACTAAACGGGTTTATTACGTTGAAATAGTTGCCAAGTTCCCCTTTAAGTGCCAAACTTAGCATTCTGGGATGATGTTCTCTTAGCAGCACTTGTGCATACACATATATATACACACACACACAGGTCTTCAGTGTACATTACTTCGTTAATTCTAATATTCAGTGGCAAATAGTTGCCAAGTTCCCCTTTAAAGGATAATTCCGGTATTTAGCACTTTGAGTCCCTTTTCTGGTTTGTTTTGGATGAGCTAGAGTGGTGGACACCGAAATTTTGACGATTGGTCCTGTTTCGACTTTTCTGACTCGTTTTGAATCGCCTTTACTGCTTCAGAGTGGCTGCCTATGGGCGTGCACAAAAATGTCCTTAAAACAACCCTTAACGTTCGTTTTCAAAATTGTGCAACTCACCGAGTGGTTATTGGTGTTCATGCAATCAACTGCACCTGTGCTCTCTCACTGACTGCAGCAACTGCAATGGAACCTCTTCTCTGTGTCTCTCTCCGTTGAACTGGACACTTCTCATCCCCACTTTCTTTCCCTTCTTTTCCCTTCTTTTCCTACTTCTCATCCCCTTCTTTTCCCTTCTTTTCCTACTTCTCAACTCAATACCAACAAAAAGAAAATCAGCATTCCCATCTTGGTTAGTATTACTGTTATATCTGGTGACTGGCAAAAAAATGTTGAGTAGCTCGTAGATTTTGGAATCCACCAGCCACAGTTGCAGGCGGACAACAATTTTAATTTCCATCCCTGCAGCAACGTGATAAATCGTCATCATAATCTTCCTCGTCATCATCATCATCATCACGTCTTTCACACACATACTCATGACATCTCTTTCACACACACTCCGCTCTCACACACTCCACTATTACATATTATGCATTATACATCATCATCATCATCACCATCATCACACACACTCCGCTATGACACATTGTGCACTACTGCTTTCGTTCTGTCTGTGCACAGTGATTGGCCGGCCTCATCCGTGCAGAACACCAGTGATTGGCCGGCTACTCTTTGATGGGTTTTGGAGAATGCTTGTCATTGGCTGGGTTTCACAGTGGCGGATTTCAGCCTGTCATTGGCTGAGGTTCCAGTGCAGTTTTGTGATTGGACAGACACCAGTGACAGACACCAGTGACATCAGAGAGGGAGAGATGTATAACATCACACTGCTGCTGTAGTTTTGTCTCACACACTCCACTCCACAGAGCTTGGTGTGTGTGTGTGTGTATGTCTGTGAGTGGGTGTGCGTGTGTGTGTGTGTGTGTGTGTGCTGTATGTGAGTGTATGTGTGTGTGTGTGCTGTATGTGAGTGTGTGAGTGGGTGTGCGTGTGTGTGTGTGTATGTGTGCTGTATGTGAGTGTGTGTGTGTCTGTGTGTGTGTGAGTGTATGTGTGTGTGTGTGTGTGTCTGTGTGAGTGTATGTGTGTGTGTGGCGTAGGGGAGTATTCTGATGGCCTTATCAGCTGACACAGCTGCAATGTGCAGAGATATCCCAGGCTCTGTGTGTGTGGGTGTGTGTGTGTTCATGTGTGTATTTTGTGTCAGCGTGTTTTTCTGTAATCTGAGACTTTCTTGTCTTCTGACTCTCTCTCCTCCTCCTCTCCTCCCTCTCTCCTCTCCTCCTCTCTCCTCCATCTCTCCTCCTATCCTCCCTCTCTCTCCTCCCTCTCCTCCTCTCCCTCTCTCTCTCCTCCTCCTCTCCTCTCCTCTCCTCCTCTCCCCCTCTCCTCCTCCTCCTCTCCCTCTCTCCTCTCCTCCTCTCTCCTCCCTCTCCTCCTCTCTCCTCTCTCCTCCATCTCTCCTCCTATCCTCCCTCTCTCTCCTCCTCCTCCTCTCCTCCTCCCCTCCTCCTCTCCTCTCCTCTCCTCTCCTCCTCTCCTCCTCCTCTCCTCCTCCTCCTCCTCCTCTCTCCTCCTCCTCTCCTCTCTCCTCCTCCTCCTCCCTCCTCCTCTCCTCTCTCTCCTCCTCCTCCCTCCTCTCCTCTCCTCCTCTCTCCTCCATCTCCTCCTATCCTCCCTCTCTCTCCTCCCTCTCCTCCTCTCCCTCTCTCCTCTCCTCCTCTCCCTCTCTCCTCTCCTCCTCTCTCCTCCATCTCTCCTCCTATCCTCCCTCTCTCCTCTCCCTCTCCCTCTCTCCCCCTCTCCTCTCCTCTCCTCTCTCCCTCCCTCTCCTCTCTCCTCCTCTCCTCCCTCTCCTCTCCTCTCCCTCTCCCTCCCCTCTCCTCTCCTCTCCCTCTCCCTCTCCCTCCTCCTCCTCTCCCTCTCTCCTCTCCCTCTCCCTCTCCCTCCCCTCTCCCTCCCTCTCCTCTCCCCTCCTCTCCTCTCCTCTCCTCCTCTCCCCCTCTCTCTCCTCTCCCTCTCCCTCTCTCCCCCTCTCCTCTCCTCTCCTCCTCTCTCTCTATCTCTCCTCCAGTGCTCTCTGCAGGTGCTGCATCACGTCGTGTCCAGTGCTCCAGGGCTGGACAGAGGCGTTGACCTGTGCGGTGTGTGTGCTGAAGCAGGCGTGCAGGGGAAGTCCCGGCGGCTAACATGCGCCCCGCGTGTCCAGTGCCAGGCAGGGACACGCCGTTGGTCTGGCCGCCCGCGTGAAGACGCTGGTAGGGGTCCGCCGCCCGCTGGGCCGCCCGCCTGACAGGAAGTCCCGCAGGATGCGCTGCTTGCACATGTTGTCAGGGCAACGGGGACAGGAGTGGGCGTGGCAGGGGGCGAGGACAAGGCGGCCGGACGTGTCGAAGTGGGCGGGGTTAGTGAAGATCTCCAGGAAGAGTTGCCGAGCGCCCGCCTGCTGAAGCCACGCCTCTATGAAGTAGGAGTTGGCGTCGGAGATGACCGCACAGTCGAAGTGGCGCGCGTGAGCGCGCAGGAAGTCCAGCAGCGCCGACAGCCCCGGGGTCTCTGGGATGCGCTGGATCTCGGCGCGGATGGCGCTCTCCGTCACCCCCTGCTGGGCCAGGTACGCCAGCACGCGCTGCATCTGCTCGTTGTAACGCCCCTCCCGGTACGAGGCCCGCAGCCAATCAGGGAGCACCTGGCCCGGGGCCGTGCGCACCACCGCGTCATCGCTGCTCTCGTTCACCAGCGTCTCGTCAAAGTCGAAGACCACCAGGAAACGCCCACCCTCACCAGGCACCGCCATCACTCACTCTGACTGACAGCTGGAGCAGCCAATCAGCTCTCTGCACCTGAAACAGCAGAACACATGAGCAAGCACTGAGAGAGGAATGAGCTGTTATAGTTATACACACGCGACGCGCGCGACGGACGCCAAGACGCACATATATTACACGCCCACCATCGCCGCGACGCACGCGCACACACACACACAATAATAACACACTAGCACGCCGCATCGCCAACATACATACATACATACCACAATAATAATACACAATAAACACAAGTATGCGTGACGCATTATACACACGCTGCTATAATACACCCACCCACACATCACACACACACACACACACACACACAATAACAATAATCCTCAATATCAAAGTACGCCGCGACGCATTACATACATACACACACACACCGCACGCAAGCACGCGCTGCGCGCACATGCGCATTACATGCGCATTACGCATACAATACACACACACACACACACACACAGTACATTACATGCAATAATAAACACACCACATATGTAATAATAATACTCATTACCCAAGGTCATTAATACCTTACACATCAATATTATCGCTACACACACATTACAATACAATACACACACACACATTAATATAAACACAACACGCATTAACACGCCTTACTGCTAATAAACGCGATTAATACACACACACACACACACATACATGCAATATTGTGAGTGTTGATATCATAACTCTAGTATAATCTTGTGTTCTACAGTGCTAATATAGAAACCTATATCTACGGTGCTAACATAGAAACCTATATCTCTAGTGCTAATATAGAAACCTATATCTATGGTGCCAATATATAATATATAATAGAAACATTCAAAGCCTTCTCTGAAGTCCAAACTATTTTCAAACGAATGAAAAATAAGTGTCTTTAATAACATTTTACTCACGACTACTACCATATCCTACCGCTGTCTGCTGTGTGATTTGATTGACAGATTGTGTGAACAAATAGTGAGGGGGTGCGATACATTTTTATCCAATCTCATTAAGCAAAATAATCCAATTTCATTAAGCAAAATAATATCATGTAACGTTACAGTGTCAGCTGGACTACATGTTAGCAAGAGGCACATAACATCAGCTAGCTCTGCACATAGCTGGTCAGTAGCCTATGCAGGAAGTTTCATGTGGGGGGCAGCCGTGGCCCACTGGTTAGCACTCTGGATTTGTAACCGCAGGGCAGCCGTGGCCCACTGGTTAGCACTCTGGACTTGTAACCGGAGGGTTGCCGGTTTGAGCCCCGACCAGTGGGTCAAGGGCTGAAAGTGCTCTTGAGCAAAACACCTAACCCCTCACTGCTCCCCTCGAAGCCGTTAAAACGGGGCAGCTCACTTTCGCGCGGATTAGTGTGTGCTTCACCTCACTGTGTGTTCACTGTGTGCTGTTTGTGTTTCACTAATTCACCGATTGGATTAAATGCAGAGACCAAATTTTTTCAAAAAAGTATATATACATATATACTATGTTATTTGATAGCATAGACTTATAATACATGCTTATTATCTGGCCCTTTTCTATATAAGAAAAAAGTGTTTTTGTGTTGCTTGCAGACCACAGTGTCTGCTTGGTTACTACTAGATTGTGCTACAGTAGCTTGAAGTTGTGTGTGAGTTGATGTGGCTTTGGTGAAGCTGTATAGATCGGCAACTAAAACTGTCGCTTTGGTATCCTGCCCTGCTAGTTTAGTCTGACTTTTTATCTCTCTTATAATTTTTCTGAAATTATTGGTGAAATCCATGGCACACACACACACACACACACACACACACACGGCGTGGCCATCAGACATTCTGAAATAGCCAACAAGCAGCAGCATTTGGGCAATACATTTTAAGTAAGTAAGTATAAGTATATATACTCTTTTGATCCCGTGAGGGAAATTTGGTCTGTGCGTTTATCCCAATCCGTGAATTAGTGAAACACACTCAACACACAGTGAACACACAGTGAGGTGAAGCACACACTAATCGAGGCGCGGTGAAGGCGCCGCCTCATAACAACGGGCGGCGCCTTCAGCAGTGAGGGGTTAGGTGCCTTTGCTCAAGGGCACTTCAGCCATGCCTACTCGCCAGGGTTCTAACCGGCAACCCTCCGGTTACAAGTCCGAAGCGCTAACCAGTAGGCCACAGCTGCCCCTGTGACTTTTATATTTAATATCATGGTGGTGTGCTATGACATTTTCTTATGATAATTTTCTGTAATTTTATGATATAATTTTCTCATAGTGTACCGCGAAATATGTTTGGCAAACACTGTAGAGTAGCCTACTATAGATCCACATTAGCATTTGAGTAATCAGAGCAGTGGCAGCTAAATAGGAGAGCCCTACAAACAATCTGAAGCAAGTTTGCTGATGTCAGATTGTAGACCTGTGGCAGTGCCATATGTGTGTGTAAGTCATGAACATAAGTTAGGCAACCGATAGCCTAAATATTTCAAAATATTCTGCACAAACCCATACTTGAGTGCACACACACACACAGGAGCCAGACAGCTCCTCAGCGTATCTCTGAGCAGCCTTGTGTCTACAACACTGCCCTCTGCTCTGACCATGTCACTGGACTCTGCAGTTACAGACTCTAGCAGCACAAACACACTCATGATGTAACTGACCAACTACAGACTCTAGTGGCACAAACACACTCATGATGTTTTGTAACTGACCAACTACAGACTCTAGTGGCACAAACACACTCATGATGTAACTGACCAACTACAGACTCTAGTGCAGTGGTCCCCAAACTACGGTCCGCCACTTCATTTTGGGTGGCCCCCCAAAACATGTCCGTGGTATATAGCAACCGGCCCGCACGGGAGTACGACATCGTCAAACTATAACCTCCGTAATTTCCCCATTCATTCTCTATGGCGAGTCTTAACAGTACACATGTAATACTCTTTTTTGTCCACTGGTGGTTGTTTTTTGGCGCTGTTTCGCGTTTGCCATCGAAAACGGAATGAAATGTAGGCCTACCTGCAAACAATGTAAGAGGCCTCTGCTGACTGCATCAGTGCTCAAAGAATTCTAAAAATGTATCAATTAATTGTTAATAACTAACTTACTTCTATTCAAGTCATAATTCTGGAACTTTCTGGTATAATTATTTATATTTTTTTTATTCACTTTGTTCAAATGTTCATACAAATTCACAAAGTTCTCATCAGGCGAGTGAAATTTAGAATGGTGGTCATTTCAGATGTTTCTGCCACCACTTCATAAAACTCATAGTTTGAGAACTTTAAATTATTTTGTAGGATATTGCTTGTTCACAACTTGAGCTGTGTAGCCTATGCAAAAGTTCAGAGTTCAAAATATACTTTTGGGACTCCCTGCTTATAGTTTTGAGAATGCTATTATTATTATTTCATTTGAGCTACTACATTTTACACTGATATGGCATGATGGCAATATAAACACAGATAACAATGGTATTAAATTGCAATAGCCTATAGATTAAATGTAATGGAATATTCAACTAAGGTAGACTGCCTTTGTTCACAGCGCTAAGCTATTTATGGTTACTATTATACTCCAAGTCTCTGGCCCTCTCTTAGAGCCAGGCATAGTGAGCTGGCCCTTGGAAGAAAAAGTTTGGGGACCACTGCTCTAGTAGCAAAAACACACTCATGATGTAACTGACCAACTAGGCTCTAGCAGCACAAACACACTCATGTAACTGACCAACTACAGACTCTAGTGGCACAAACACACTCATGATGTAATTGACCAACTACAGACTCTAGTGGGACAAACACACTCATGATGTTTTGTAACTGCAGTATTGGATATGACCAACTTTTGCATTTTTAATGATTCTACAGTACTTCCACTGTTGTGTTTGTATTATTTCTGTATGTGTTCTTTGGGATTAAAAAAGTATCTATCTATCTATATCTATCTATTCAGAAATGTCATTTAACGCCACGTTTTGTTTGTTTTATTTTTGGTTGAAGCTGAGTTTGTGTCGAAGCGAACTTAATATACCTGCTGATATGATAATATCTGCTGAAATGTAACAGGTGGCCTGAATTCTTTCTTAAAAATGTTTGAATTGAAATGTTTCTAAATGTACTCTCCCTCTTTTATTTTATTTAACATAGAAGTAGGCTAACTAGGTATACAGTAAGTTATACAACTTGAAAACCATATGTTTATCTCAATAGTTTGGCTTCGCAGAGCCTCTGAGTCGTTTACAGAAAGACAGCCCCCTCTCAGCCAAGAGGGGATTCTACGATTCCGCCGCAATATTTCATTTTTAAAGAAGGACGTGAGCGGCTCAGCACGGAAAGCTGCTGGTTGCGAAATGTTTTGCGTCTCTACAGTAATGTGTAGTAGCTTACTGCTGTCCTGTAGCACCTCTATCCCCTCGAGAGTGTTCTTAGTGCGCTCCTGTAGCCTACAGTAGCCTACAACACCTCTACAGTATTTCCAACGTATCCTACGATAAGATTCCTATTGTATTGCTAACATTACTACAATAGGCCTATTTCGTCCCAAAATCCTGTAGCATTCTTATGATTATTTTTTGAAAGGGCGGTTACGACTGCGCGAGGACGTCGCTGATTACTAATTGCTGTTTTCCAAGAGATAAAGGCTCGTGGCTTAGGTCGGCATACGCGCGCAGTTTGCAGAGTCGAGTTACAGGGATCCGCTGCTCGTGGCGTCACGGGTGACCGGTGGAATTTCAGAGGGCTACGCAGTGCGCGTGAGGCAAGCCTGAGCTGATAATCTCTCAGTTATGGTCTTTCACCCGCACGCACGGCTGGATCACGGGAGCGAGCTCTACTTCTAAATTGGCGCTGGCTAAACAGCGCGCTGAAATACGGGGTCCGTGCTGCTTTAAGTCCTTGCGCGTTGCCACAGAACGCGACCCGCAACCCTCAGCTGTTTTCCCAGTAGCCCGTCCCGCTCGTGGTGACACCCGTTACCGTCTGTACTGTACGCGCATACTGTCTTATTTATCGCTCCCGGCATCACGTTAACTCCGCGTCTCACACAGCAGAACGCCAAGTGTCAAAGTCCCGTTCAGCTCACGGGGCTTAAGTTTAGATTTGATGGTTTTGCTCCCGTGAAGGCTAAAATAGGTCACGCGTTATGTTAGGTCGGTGCGTCTCCGATGCCTACGAGCATTATGACGAAACGCTGGAGAGTCTCCGTGCATTGCAGTCAAACCAGAGAGGACACCGCGAGCATCTGCGGTCGAACAAGAGCTCACCGATCTCCGGCGCGTCGGGAGGTGTCGGCGGGGTTGTGTGGCTGATTCACGGCTCTCACGTCCATGCGCCGGTCGGCCAGTAAAGGCTCGCGGAGCCGGAGGAAAGGGGGACACAAACCAAGTGAACGTGAAGGACAGTCCGGGCCGTCAAAATTCACGAGCCGCAAGCCTGATGACGTCTAAGAATCCTCCAGTGACGCGCAAGTCGTATAGCTGGGCTCTTTAAAGGAGACCGGCATGCTCGCGCATGCTGGGTTGTTGGTCTGTGGTGGTGTCGTGCGCTCTCCGAAGTTCATGTATTTCATTTCACCCAGAAGAATTTGAAACGTCCAGATATTCTCTGTCCACCTCAGACTGATCGCGCAGTGGTCTGGGCAAATGTCTCCTAGTTGTAGTCAGCCTTGCGGTCTGATGCGCAGGTCTGCGCCGTAGAATACACTCTTTAAAAAGCACAAGCATTTTCATATTCCCTCAAAATATGCAAGGATACGTTTCTGTATACTTTTGTGACAGAATTTAAAATATGCAAGGATACGTATCTGTATGCTTTTGTGACAGAATTTTGACATGAGTTGTTTTTCGGGAACAAGAGGCATTAGTCCTTTGAACACTGAAGGGAAAAAAACCTACGCTCCATACAACCGGCCCCTCCCACCGGCCACCCTGCGCGCGACAGGCTACACATCATGTCGGAGAGTATGGCTAGCCTACATGCAACTGCAGCTGCACATGTTTCCACAATATTAAATCAATACATTTAAAAAACACACAAAGCACCAGCATCCTCCCATCTCATGTGCACCACACTGAATCAGACTGATTAGCGCCAACCTGCCATCCGCAAAAGAGCTGACGCAGCCATGCAGAACAGGCAAGCGAGTGTATTTTACTGAGCAGTATATCACAGTATATCACAGCATATCACAGGGGCAAGTGTAACTCACTGAGCAGTATATCACAGTATATCACAGCATATCACAGTATATTACAGTATATATCACAGTATATCACCGTAGTATCACAGTATATCACAGTATATATATATATCACAGTATATTACAGTATATATATCACAGTAGATCACAGCATATCACAGTCTATCACAGTATATATATCACAGTATATTACAGTATATATATCACAGCATATCACAGTATATTACTATATATATATATATATATATATATATATATATATATCACAGTAGTATCACAGTATGTCACAGTATATATATCACAGTATATCACAGGGGGATGTGTGTCTCTATATTAAAATAAAGAATGAAGTTGTCCTCCCAAGATGGGGGGATTAAAGATAAAATAAAAAGGAAGAGTGAAGCTCTGCAACCTGTTAACACCCCCCTCATCTCTACACACATAGTCACACACAGAGATACAGGGGCAGTACAGGGGCGGTGCAGGGGACACAGGGGGGCAGCAATGGGGGGCACAGAGATATGCAGGGGGGCAAAGCAAAGGGCAACACAGAGGAGTAGGGGGCAGCACAGGGGGCAACCTGAGGAGAGAACCTGGGGAGACACCTGGGGGCAGCCTGGAGGAGACAGGGGGAGACAGAGACTGGAGGACAGGGACAGAGAGGGAGACCCTGGGGACAACCCTGGAGGAGACAGGGGAACACACCTGGGACAACCTGGGGGCAGTGCAGGGGCACCCCTGGAGGAGACAGTATAGGGAAGAACCTGAGATCTGGGGGGGCAACCTGGGGGCAACCTGGAGACAGGAGACAGCCCTGAGGATACCTGGGAGACAACCCAGGGGAGACAATCTGGGGAACAACCCTGGGGCCGTAATAGGGAGACAACATAGGGACAGCAACCTGGGGCAACCTAGAGACAGGGCAGCCTAGAGATACACAGGGGCAACACAGGGGCAGCACAGGGGCAACACAGGGGCAGTACAGGGGCAACATAGGGCAGCACAGGGGCAGCACAGGGGCAACACAGAGATACACAGGGGCAGCACAGGGGCAACACAGGGCAACATAGGGCAGGACAGGGGCAGCCGTGGCCTACTGGTTAGCATTTCGGACCTGTAACCGGAGGATTGCCGGTTCAAACCCCGACCAGTAGAGCGGCTGAAGTGTCCTTGAGCAAGGCACCTAACCCCTCCCACTGCTCCCCAGGCTGTTGTTGCAGGCAGCTCACTGCCGGGGATGTGTGTGCTTCACCTCACTGTGTGTTCACTGTGTGCTGAGTGTGTTTCACTAATTCACGGATTGGGATAAAAGCAGAGACCAAATTTCCCTCACGGGATCAAAAGAGTATTTATACTTATACTAGTACAGGGGCAACACAGGGGCAGTACAGGGGCAACACAGGGGCAGCACAGGGGCAGTACAGATACACAGGAGCAACACAGATACACAGGGGCAGTACAGATACACAGGAGCAACACAGATACACAGGGGCAGCACAGGGGCAGCACAGATACACAGGGGCAGTACAGATACACAGGGGCAACACAGAGAGACACAGGGGCAGCACAGGGGCAGTACAGATACACAGGGGCAACCTGAATACACAATATAAGTACAGATGCACAGGAACAACCTGAATACACAGGGGACAATATGACAGTACAGATACACAGGAGCAACACAGATACACAGGGGCAGCACAGGGGCAGTACAGGGGCAACACAGGGGCAGCACAGGGGCAGTACAGATACACAGGAGCAACACAGATACACAGGGGCAACACAGCACAGGGGCAGTACAGGGCAGTACAGATACACAGGGGCAACACAGGGGCAGCACAGGGGCAGTACAGATACACAGGGGCAACACAGGGGCAGCACAGGGGCAGTACAGATACACAGGGGCAACACAGAGGCAGAATGGAATAACAACAGTCATCTCATCCCTGCTGAAAAAACAGCCTGACCAGCTTAAGGTGGTTTGCTGGTTGACCAGCTTGTTAACCAGCTTGTTTGACCACCCTATGATGGTTGACCTGCTAGACCAGCAAAACTCTTGCGAAAACTTACCTTCAGCTGGTTTACCATGCTGCACCAATGGTAATTCAGCTGATTTTGCTTGTCGTACCACCTCAAGCTGGTCATTTTAGCTGGTGTTGCTGGTCTACACTGCTGGTTTAACTGGCCATGCCAGCTTATGTTGGTCATTCTAGCAAACCAGCATGACCATCTTACACCAACAATGTCAAGCTTGGCAGGCGGGTCACCAGCATGACCATCTTGCACCAGCTGTATCCCACACGACAGGCTGGTCACACCAGCATGACCAGCTTCCTCAGATGGTCACGCCAGCATATCCAGCTGGTGGCCCAACCAGCTACACCAGCAAAGACCAGCAAGAGCTGGAAGAAAACCAGCAAAGACCAGCTACCAGAATAAGCTGCATTCTAGCTGTTTTTTTCAGCAGGGCATAGACACTGGCTTTGCTGTAGTGGGTATGCTGTGACCACACAAACACACACACACGCACGCATACACACAAACACACACACGCACACACACAGTCTTGAAGGTCATTTGTAATGAAACACCTCTAAGAAGTTTTGTGTTGTGGGCAGCTGCCAGGACCAACACTCAGCAATGGAACTTACACACACTGGTCAAACACACACACAACACACACACTCTCACACACACACACTGGTCAAACACAAACACACACACACACACACACACACACACTGGTCAAACACACACACACACTCTCACACACACACACTGGTCAAACACACACACACACACACACACACACACACTCACACACTGGTCAAACAAACACACACACACACACACACACACACACACACACACACACACAAACACACACACTGGTCAAACACATACACACACACGCACACACTCTCACACACACACACACTGGTATGAGGGTAGCGTTTCTCTGGGGTCTTTAAATAGATAAGAGGAGCATGAATGCTGAGTCAATGGTCTGAACTGGCATCTGCTGTTACCAATCACACACACACACAGACACACACACACATACTCACACACACTCACGTAGACACACACACTCACACGCATGCGTGCACACACACAGACACACACACGCATGCACACTCACACACACATGCATACGTGCACACACGCAGACACAAACACACACACGCATGCACACACGCAGACACACACACACACACAATGCCCTACTGTAACTCCTCAAATGAATGGTCCACTGACCCAGTACCTAGAAATTCGGTATCGGGCAAGTACAGAAATGAGAGAGAAGAGAGGGAGGAGAGGGGGAGGAGAAGAGAGAGGGAGGAGAGAGAGAGGAGAAGAGAGAGAGGAGAGGGGAGGAGAGAGGAGAAGAGAGAGGGATGAGAGAGAGGAGAAGAGAGAGGGATGAGAGAGAGAGAGAGGAGAGGGGAGGAGAAGAGAGAGGGAGGAGAGAGGAGAAGAGAGAGAGGAGGAGAGAGAGAGGAGGAGAGGGGGAGGAGAGGGGAGGAGAGAGGAGAGGGGAGGAGAGAGAGGAGAGGAGAGAGGAGGAGAGAGAGAGGAGGAGGGGGAGGAGAGAGGAGAAGAGAGAGGAAGAGAGAGAGGAGAGGAGAGAGAGGATGAGAGGGGGAGGAGAGAGGAGAAGAGAGAGGGAGGAGAGAGGAGAAGAGAGAGAGGAGAGGAGAGAGAGGAGAAGAGAGAGAGGAGAGAGAGAGGGGAGGGGGAGGAGAGAGGAGAAGAGAGAGAGAGAGAGAGAGGAGGAGAGGGGGAGGAGAGAGGAGAAGAGAGAGAGGAGAGGGGGAGGAGAGAGGAGAGAGAGGAGAGGAGAGGGGGAGAAGAGAGAGAGGAGGAGAGGGGAGGAGAGAGAGAGGAGAAGAGAGAGGGAGGAGAGTGAGGAGAAGAGAGAGAGGAGGGGAGAGAGGAGGAGAGAGAGGAGAAGAGAGGGAGGAGAGAGGAGAAGAGAGAGAGAGAGGAGAGGGGAGAGAGAGGAGAGGGGGAGAGACAAATTGACTAGACTTTAAAGCACTATTACTTGTTTATAAATCAGTAAATGGAGCAGGACCTAAATACCTGTCAGACATGCTTCAGCAGTACACACCTTCTCGCCTCCTCTCAGGTCCCAGGTGAAAAACCTGCTAGTAAACACAGTTAGAACTAAACATGGTGAAGCAGCTTTTTAGCTGCTATGCTGCTCAGCTGTGGAACCAACTTTCAGATGACATCAAAAGGCCCCAACTGTAGCCAGTTTTAAATCTAGACTTAAGACCAAACTGTTCTCAGATGCCTTCTGCTAACTGTGCCGAGTTACAAATTCTGAATCTGCTTTGAAAATATTCTACCTTGTCGTTTATTATTTTTTACTACTTTTGCCTTTGTTTTTTTTTTTGCTTATTAATTATTCTTTATTTTTTGGTGGTTTTATGTTTTCTTTTTATTATGATGTTTACCTTTTGAACTATTCTTTGACTATATTGCCCTTCTATGCTTTTATTTGTTATTACTGTTTGCTTTTGTTTATAAAGCACATTGAATGACTTCTGTGTATGAAATGCGCTATATAAATAAACTTGACTTGAAACAGCAGGCGAAACGAGACAAAGAAAAGCAGCGTACCAGTGTGAACGAAAATGTAAATAAATGTGATGTGTGTAATGTTATTTTGGATGTAAATAAATGTGATGTGTGTAATGTTATTTTGGATGTAAATAAATGTGATGTGTGTAATGTTATTTTGGATGTAAATAAATGTGATGTGTGTAATGTTATTTTGGATGTAAATAAATGTGATGTGTGTAATGTTATTTTGGATGTAAATAAATGTGATGTGTGTAATGTTATTTTGGATGTAAATAAATGTGATGTGTGTAATGTTATTTTGGATGTAAATAAATGTGATGTGTGTAATGTTATTTTGGATGTAAATAAATGTAAATGTGTGTAATGTTATTTTGGATGTAAATAAATGTAAATGTGTGTAATGTTATTTTGGATGTAAATAAATGTGATGTGTGTAATGTTATTTTGGATGTAAATAAATGTAAATGTGTGTAATGTTATTTTGGATGTAAATAAATGTAAATGTGTGTAATGTTATTTTGGATGTAAATAAATGTGATGTGTGTAATGTTATTTTGGATGTAAATAAATGTGATGTGTGTAATGTTATTTTGGATGTAAATAAATGTGATGTGTGTAATGTTATTTTGGATGTAAATAAATGGAACCACCTTCAACATACTTGTGAAGACATTTTGTTTCAAGTGTGCAACAAATGTAGTCAATTTAGTAAGGGAGTTTGTCGGTTAGTTAGTCAGTCGGTCATAGGGTAGGTTAAGTAAACAATATGTTTGCAAAGTTAACTTTGACAAGACTGGCGGCTAGCATTATCATTATCAAGAGGTATGCTAACTCACACCTAGCAACTTATCTTCATGAGTTTTCAATGTATCTCATAGCTCCAGATTGCTTTGCATTGAGTCTGGGTAGGGACCAGAAATTCCTTACTGCAGAAATAGTAGAGAAAGATGCTCCATTTTTAAATGTAGACTAAATGTTTCATTCTCAGGACGGAGCAGTACTTTCTCGTCTGCCTCCTTCAGTCACTGTAGCCAGACTGCACTGGATCAAATGTCACTACGAAATGTGAAATAATCAGCGTTATTTTTTTCATATAATTTTTTTAGTTATTTTTTATTTTGACAGCCCTAATATATATATATATATAGTAATATATACATATATACACACATACATTAATACTATACTATGTATGATGCGGCAAATATATATGATAGGCCTACCATACATATTCATATATTTGATAGGCCTACCATACATATTCATATCTATGATCTATGATCATATCTATTCATATCATATCTTTGATCATATCTATGATAGGCCTACCATAGATATACGTATTCATATCTATGTATGATGCACCAAAGATGCACACATCATCAACCTGACCTTGCTGAATTAGAACTATAAATGACCAACTGTAAAGAGTAGAGTGACACCTGAGATCTGCCTTCATCCTGTGGAACTCTCTATGTCCTGTGGAACTCTTTTTGTCCTGTGGAACTTTCTATGTCCTGTGGAACTCTCTTTGTCTCTGAGCTTCACCTGAGATCTGCCTTCATCCTGTGGAACTCTCTTTGTCCTGTGGAACTCTCTATGTCCTGTGGAACTCTCTTTGTCCTGTGGAACTCTCTGGGTGTGTTCCAAACGGGAGACAGCTGCCTACTGCCTCCCTCCCTACATAGAGAGCTGTCTCACTAGACATGACTTTGGATTAAATGCATCTTTTAAAAATGAGCGTAGCACTCTAGAATCTTTGGTTAACACTCACGGTATGGCGTTAGCAAAGGCCTGACGTTAAACTAAATTAGCTTACGTAAGCTAGCAGGCTAACGGTATAAATTAGTTTTACGGCCGGCAGATATATCAGACCAGACGCGCTATTAATGGTTTACAACAATGGCATAATCAGATAGTAAATTGTTTATTTCTAATCTGTAATCTGTAAATCTAAGCAAAATAAGATCACACAAATGACATTTTAAACAGATTCAGCAGCCATTACCCGATGTCATCCGCCATGTTTGTTTACCTTTCACAGCTGTTTCAGACGTTGCCGCCAAGGGGATTATGGGTAGGAGGCAGCATGAAGTGTGCATCGATGCTGCCTTCAAAAATGACCGTTATTTGGGAATTCTAAGATATCTTAAAAGGCAGCAGAATTTGTTTTTTCGGTTTCGAACCGCACTTGCTGCCTTGCTCCCCAGTTAGATATCTTAAAAGGCAGCAACTTTACCCGTTTCGAACACACCCTCTATGTCCTGTGGAACTCTCTTTGTCCTGTGAAACTCTCTATGTCCTGTGGAACTCTCTATGTCCTGTGGAACTCTCTTTGTCCTGTGGAACTCTCTATGTTCTCTATGTCCTGTGGAACTCTCTATGTCCTGTGGAACTCTCTTTGTCCTGTGGAACTCTCTTTGTCCTGTGGAACTCTCTTTGTCTCTGAGCTTCACCTGAGATCTGCCTTCATCCTGTGGAACTCTCTATGTCTTTTTCTCCATCATCATCTTCCTCAGTTTCCTCCTTCTATCCTTCTCTTAGTCCCTCCCTCTGCTGCCATTCCTCTTTTTTCCCTTCTTGCTCCGCAGAGGTGGACACAAATACATCAAAAACTATTTTGTTACAAACTACAAATACTGGCTCATAAAATGTAACAAAATAAAATACAAAATACTGATGTGAAAAATGTATCTAATTAAAATACAAGTAATTAGTCATTAGATACAAATACAAAAATATCCACACAATAATCATGGTATAGCCTACCAACTTTTTAAAAAGAAACTACAAGGCATATTATTGAAAAGGTATCCCCAAAAGACAAGAAATACTATTTTCTGATTGGCTGGCAGAGGGCTATTAATTCTGTACATTGGGGCTCCTATGAAGTAGATCTTGTAAAAACAATGCAAACAGCATCCCATATTGATGATTGAACTGAAAAGAAGCAAACTTCGCAACAGTAGAATCAACTGTAACATACAGTGTTTCTTAACTGGTGGGTCGGGACCCAAAAGTGGGTCGCGGAACCGTTCTGGGTGGGTCGCACAGCTTGTGATTAAAAATAAATAAAAAAATCAGCAATTTAAAATGTTACCTTATCAGATCTAATGTTGGACCTTTATTTTGATAAACTTTATTCATAGCCTACATATCAGTCATTGCCATGGACATAGACAATGTTAGACATCATTTTAGTGGTAAACGCAAGTAGGCTGCTATTCTGTATATTTGAAGTAGCCTACAGTAGGCTTGGATATGGATTCACTTAAACTGAGGACAAAATAGGACAGAAACCCTATTGTGTGGTGTGCAGTAGATGGCTGGCACATGAGAGCATGAAACCATCAAAACTAAAATGCCACATGGAAACAAGGCACCCCTGTCAAAGTCAAACCTGTCGAGTACTTTGAAAGGTGACATCAAGAGTTGAAGACTTCACAAATGTAGGCTAATGCCAAACAAGTAGGCCTACAGGCACTTTGCTTGTCTTACCATGTAGCTCACCATATCCATTGGCTTGAACGCTAAAATATATATATATATATGGGTTGCGACTTTATGAACATGGGAAATTGTGGGTCCCAAAGTCAGACCACATAAGAACCACTGGCATGGCATACTACCCACCATCATTTCCGTAACCAATGAATGTAGAATGACAAATTTAACAGGTCGGCCTCTTTTTAAACTGAACTGCATTTCCCTTTTTGTGCTATAAATGCATGCCTATTGCCTACATAAATGACTGGCAACATGGGGGACAAACAGAATAACATCCTGTAAGGTGTCCCGATATACAGAACTAATTAACTTGGTGGAGAAAACTCTTTCTGCATCGGGGAGGTCTTTGCATCTCCTCCATTATTTCTGCATACCTCGGCGGATCGCTGGCATAAATCCTCATGTCAAATCCATTAAGTGGTTTTAATACTGTTCTGTAGTGAGAATGTACATCAGGTATTAGGTACTCAAGGTCTTGGGGTCAAAGGTCATGGTCATATGGGGGTCCATGTCCTAATGTTCTCCCCCAGTATCTTATCAGTGTCGTTTTCACATTTTAGTCTTGACTTGACACACCTGACAATTCAAGCTCCTGAAGTTAGTTACTTTTTATTTTTATTTTTTTTAACTTTCAATGTTCTAAGGGGATGATGAAACAGAAAAGACAGATATAATGCTTTTAACTTGTCTATACATTAAAACATTTAGGTTTACAACCCCTCAGTTGACTTTTCTATTCATTTTTTCCAGCTTCAGACATGTCCCGAGGGGATCGTAAAAGAGAAAAGTTGTATCTAACACTTACGTTGGTCACAATGTGGCAAACTACTGCAAGAAAAAGGAAAAATGGGTTTATATTTTACGCTGTCCTTCCAAAAGGGTAATGAAATTAGTATTTGTATGGATAAATCGCTACTTAGGTCAACTTTAGAGCTGAATATAGGGAATTGCCCAAGGGATATCATCATAAGGGTTCACCATGATTCTGGCATTTGGCTCCCAGACTATTTTATATATTTAACTGAGTGATGAAATGTTGGCTCATTAGAGAAAAAATGACACATTTTCTTAAGTATTTAAGTATTTGAAATACTGTAAATACAATCCCTCAAACCATTTTGTTACAAACTACATTAGATTTGTTCCAATCCTGCAAAATACAAATGACAAAATACGCTAAAGTAATTAAATACGTATTTAAAATACATATAATTAAAATACTGCCCATGTATGTTGCACCATCACTTTCTGTTTGTCCCAACTGAGCTGAGATGTGAGATGGTGTTAACATCTACTGACTGTATGTTTGCCGTGACTATCTTGAACATTAGATGGCGCTAGTGGCCCGGCTACGCTCCCGACTGATGTGAAGTCGCCTCAGACCAGCAAACAGCTCTTGAGAAGCAGGAAGACACGGACACACTCATAGTAATGCTTTGATGTTAGCGTGGTTTGTCAGTGTATAGTTACCTACACATACAGCATTTTAACACAGATTGCCTTCTTTGACAACATTCAAATTGCTTTCTGGTTTCTTGAGAGCTTGACTTTTACTTTCCCTAACAAAGTGCGCTGCACCTCACCATTGGCTCAATACTGTTTCATTGGTTGACACACGAGGATGGGTGGGGCAAAAGGCGAGACACGGAGCTCCAGGAGTGCGCGCTTTCACAGTTGGCGAGAGCATCAGTACAGGCGGTTGTGTCTGACAGAGCGAGCATACAGGTGCACCTACGGATCGCACGGGCGCAACACAGGGCGCCGACGAGGGACCAGGAGGCAAATCTGAATGTTTGGACTGCAGAGATGGACGTGGAAATGGGAGCCAAAGACAATCGCTGTAAGATCGTGGTGGTCGGAGACACACAGTGCGGGAAGACCGCACTCCTGCACGTGTTCGCCAAAGAATCCTACCCCGAGGTGAGCGCGAGAAATCGCCCTTTACACACATGACCGCGAAAGTCGGGATGCCGGTGATGTTATGTCAGTCAGACAAGAGAGTGTTGATGATGACCATAGTTTACTTCAGTCATGCTGCTTGACAGAGCGCACCTCCTCGCGAGACCACGCCAGATGTATCACCTGGCCACTCGTGCGCTTAACACGCGGGTGTTTGGAAAGGCGAGGTCGCGCTATCACGCGAACAGATGTGCTGAGCGTGAGAAATCTCTCTCTCGCGCTTTCTCTCTTTCTCGGTGTGTGTGAGGAAGAGACTCTCCGAGGAGTTCAGGCGACCCCTGACGATTAGTGAAATACTTTTAAACACTCATTTGTCAAATGTGAAAACTAATTAAATAAGGGAGTGCATAGGTTATCGTTATAGTTAGTGAGAGAGTGAGTGAGTACACAGGCAATAGGCTATGCAGTAGGCATATGCTGTAGGCCATCATGGCTATAGTTAGTGACAGAGTGAGTGAGTGAGTTAGGTATGCATTAATCAATCATTCGTCATCAGGATTGGAAGTGATACTGAATGTTGAGGAATATGAGGAACATTTATGATGCAGTGCGCAGCTCTCTTATTATTACTATCATTATGATGATGATGATGATTTCACTTATTGACTGGTGAACTGGTGGGTTGGGCTCCCAGAGGGGAAGGAGTGGTTATTATTATTATTATTAATATTAATATGTATTATTAATATGTATTATTATGAAGGAGCGGTTATTATAATTATTATGTATTATTATTATTATTAATATGTATTATTATGAAGGAGTGGTTATATCAAGGACAGAATTAGGCTGGAGTGTCCAGATTCGTCCCATTCATAGCCATAGATAGCCTACACGTGACTTGGGGTGAAATGATATATGACAACCTAAACCCTGTGAATGATATATGGTATAACCTGAACCCTGTGAATGATATATGGTAACCTAAACCCTGTGAATGATATATGGTATAACCTGAACCCTGTGAATGATATATGGTATAACTTGAACCCTGTGAATGATATATGGTAACCTAA
>NC_063194.1:36135836-36150836 GCF_017589495.1 Alosa alosa | reverse complement strand
GTAAAATATTACAGGATTGAACATTTCATCAGAGCTCATGAATTAATGGTAGCTTAATGTTATCCATGAGTTGTTGACAAGCAGCTAAGCTCTGACAACTCAGCTGTGCTGTAACATTAGCCTAGCTATCCTCAGCTGTGCTCTAACATTAGCCTAGCTATCCTCAGCTGTGCTCTAACGTTAGCCTAGCAATAGCTAACCTCAGTTGTGCTGTAACGTTAGCCTAGCTATCCTCAGCTGTGCTCTAATGTTAGCCTAGCTATCCTCAGCTGTGTTGTAACATTAGCCTAGCTATCCTCAGCTGTGCTCTAAAGTTAGCCTAGCTATCCTCAGCTGTGCTGTAACATTAGCCTAGCTATCCTTAGGTCCCTGACATGCATGTGTAACGGATGCCAGCTAGCTTAGCTGTGCTTGTGGAACGTTGGTAAACCTCACTCCCCGACGTCTCAAGAGTGCTGCTGGCATGCGAGCCAGTAGCCTGGGCTATTGGCTCAATTGTTAGCGCGCTCGCCTCCCGATCCGAGGTGCTGCTATTCGTGGGTTCGATTCCGGGCGTGTGCAGGGCTGAATCGCGCAGGTTCAACACAATGCAGGTTACACATGCTATCTTTAGGTCCCTGACATGCATGCTATAATTTATTTGAAGAAGTTAGTCTATCTTGTTGACTCTGTTGCAATAAGAACAAATGTACAGTTAAGAGTTGTGCTGCGATGTTAATGATGATGCAAACCTCTAGTGAACATTTGAATTGTGATATGGTCCTTTAGTGAACAACGGACTGAACTGTGATTTGGTCAAATCGCCTCAAAGACAACAACAGGCCTGGGGCCTCATGTACAAAGACTTGTGTGGATTTCATACTAAAACATTATGCGTCAAGCAAAACCTGAAAAATGTAGCGTCACGACAAAAAAATCCTGATGTATGAAACTGTCGTGACGCAGCATTCCACGCCAGCTTTTCTTTGTACATCCCAGTTAACGATGAAATTAAGCGCCACATGCACAAGCAGTACACTCCACCCTCTCTCCTCCCTCAATCACACTTATTTTAATATGCTAACTAGGAGGCCACTCGAGAGCGCAGACCTCTGCGAAGACAAAATGGCCTATCCCACAATATTAATAACAATGAAAACTCATCTGTGGATCCATTCATACTCAAACCTGTTCCAAAGTTTAAGAATTGAAATCATCAAATTAATAAGCTGTGTTTATAAGCTAAGTTTATTTCCAGCGAATGCCTATCTGACGAAACGGCAAGAATCACGTCTTTATCATCTGTAATCAATAACAGAAAACAGTGGCAGTGGCTATAGGAGACCGTGGCAAGATTGGTCAGTCTGCAAGTAGGTGACATGGTTCGCATAACTGGGTTTGAATGTATTTGGACCATTACAACAGAACTGCATTTATTAAAAAATCATTAAATCAATCGTGTCCAAGTACCACGGATCGTGCACCCGAATGGAATAAACTAAGTTGATCCAGGCCAACACGCCACAACAGTACGATTTCTGGGCCTATCCCTATATTTGCACACAAGTGTGACAATAATGCAAATGATTACTCAAGGAAAGTCAAAGTAGCCTTGCAGTCAATCACACTAAGGGAAATAGCTTATATTCGCGCTTATTAGTCATCTATTCACATGCATCCTGTCCCATATGTATTTCTTTTAAAATGAAAACTATCAAAGATATGGAGGAAAAACACTCTGCAAATGTTAAGGCATGGGCAAATGCATGAAGCCGACCCCATTTATCACAGGTTTTGTGGAAAGCTCTTCAAAATCTGAAATGTTTGATAAGCCAGTCTTATCCTCTAATAAGTCTACAGTTGTCATTATAGATAGGCTGTTGCATAACTTAGTCGAATTTAAGCATGTTGCATGTCCATTTATATAGAAACATAGGCCTACTTTCGAAGTGTTATCATTGTTAATAACCCACGTTTCACAATATACTGTGCAAATAAAGGCCTAGACTTGCAACTAATGTTGTTGCGCTGCATTGTCTCTAAGTGTAAGCCAACTGACGATACACATTGGAAATGTCGTCACGCCAGACATGAAGTTTATGTGGAGGACCTCACATTCTCACGTTCAAGTCAGCCTTCGTACATCCGGACGTGAGCGTGAGAAGTGGCGGACGCAGCATTGTTGTGTGTAGCAAGCTTTGTACATGAGGCCCCTGAAGTGGCGTACGCAGCATTGTTGTGTGTAGCAAGCTTTGTACATGAGGCCCCTGAAGTGGCGTACGCAGCATTGTTGTGTGTACGCAGCTTTGTACATGAGGCCCCTGAAGTGGCGTACGCAGCTTTGTTGTGTGGACGCAGCTTTGTACACGAGGCCCCTGAAGTGGCGTACGCAGCATTGTTGTGTGTAGCAAGCTTTGTACATGAGGCCCCTGAAGTGGCGTACGCAGCATTGTTGTGTGTAGCAAGCTTTGTACACGAGGCCCCTGAAGTGGCGGACGCAGCATTGTTGTGTGTAGCAAGCTTTGTACATGAGGCCCCTGAAGTGGCGTACGCAGCATTGTTGTGTGTACGCAAGCTTTGTACACGAGGCCCCTGAAGTGGCGTACGCAAGCTTTGTTGTGTGTACGCCAGCTTTGTACACGAGGCCCCAGCGCATTAAAGGTGACCAGCGCATTAGTTCCTTAAAGGTGACCAGCGCATTAGTTCCTTAAAGGTGACCAGCGCATTAGTTCCTTAAAGGTGCGCAGCGCATTAAAGGTGACCAGCGCATTAGTTCCTTAAAGATGACCAGCGCATTAGTTCCTTAAAGGTGACCAGCGCATTAGTTCCTTAAAGGTGCGCAGCGCATTAGTTCCTTAAAGGTGACCAGCGCATTAGTTCCTTAAAGGTGACCAGCGCATTAGTTCCTTAAAGTTGACCAGCGCATTAGTTCCTTAAAGGTGCGCAGTGCATTAGTTCCTTAAAGGTGACCAGCGCATTAGTTCCTTAAAGGTGCGCAGTGCATTAGTTCCTTAAAGGTGACCAGCGCATTAAAAGGTGCGCGTGCATTAGTTCATTAAGGTCGCGGCGCATTAGTTCCTTAAAGGTGACCAGCGCGTTAAAAGGTCGCGAGTGCATTAGTTCCTTAAAGGTGCGCAGCGCATTAGTTCCTTAAAGGTGACCAGCGCATTAAAAGGTGCGCAGCGCATTAGTTCCTTAAAGGTGCGCAGCGCATTAGTTCCTTAAAGGTGCGCAGTGCATTAGTTCCTTAAAGGTGCGCAGTGCATTAGTTCATCCGGACGTGAGCGTGAGAAGTGGCGTACGCAGCATTGTTGTGTGTACGCAGCTTTGTACATGAGGCCCCTGAAGTGGCGTACGCAGCATTGTTGTGTGTAGCAAGCTTTGTACATGAGGCCCCTGAAGTGGCGTACGCAGCATTGTTGTGTGTAGCAAGCTTTGTACATGAGGCCCCTGAAGTGGCGTACGCAGCATTGTTGTGTGTACGCAGCTTTGTACATGAGGCCCCTGAAGTGGCGTACGCAGCATTGTTGTGTGTAGCAAGCTTTGTACATGAGGCCCCTGAAGTGGCGTACGCAGCATTGTTGTGTGTAGCAAGCTTTGTACACGGGCCCCCTGAAGTGGCGTCACGAGCATTGTTGTATGTAACAAACTTTGTACCTGGGCCCCTGAAGTGGCGTGACGCGAGCATTGTTGTGTGTGCATGAGCTTTGTACATGAGGGCCCTGAAGTGGCGTGACGCGAGCATTGTTGTGTGTCACAGCTTTGTACATGAGGCCCCTGAAGTGGGCGTCACATAGCAGCATTGTTGTGTGTAGCAAGCTTTGTACATGAGGCCCCTGAAGTGGGCGTCGCGAAGCATTGTTGTGTGTAGCAAGCTTTGTACACGAGGCCCCCTGAAGTGGGCGTCGCAGCATTGTTGTGTGTAGCAAGCTTTGTACATGAGGCCCCTGAAGTGGGCGTCACCAGCATTGTTGTGTGTACGCAGCTTTGTACATGAGGCCCCTGAGGGTCCCCCCCATTGTTGTGTGTCGGGCGTCTGTATGAGCATTGTTGTGTGTCGCGCCAGCTTTGTACATGAGGCCCCTGAAGTGGCGTACGCAGCATTGTTGTGTGTAGCAAGCTTTGTACACGAGGCCCCTGAAGTGGCGTACGCAGCATTGTTGTGTGTAGCAAGCTTTGTACACGAGGCCCCTGAAGTGGCGTACGCAGCATTGTTGTGTGTACGCAAGCTTTGTACATGAGGCCCCTGAAGTGGCGTACGCAGCATTGTTGTGTGTACGCAAGCTTTGTACACGAGGCCCCAGCGCATTAAAAGGTGCGCAGCGCATTAGTTCCTTAAAGGTGCGCAGCGCATTAGTTCCTTAAAGGTGCGCAGCGCATTAGTTCCTTAAAGGTGCGCAGCGCATTAGTTCCTTAAAGGTGACCAGTGCATTAGTTCCTCCGGACGTGAGCGTGAGAAATGGCGTACGCAGCATTGTACATGAGGCCCCTGGAATGGCTGTTTGGAATCTTGTAGAGCGGCGGCTGTTTTGTTTAAAAGACTGAGAGAGCGAGAGAGGTGCTGAGAGTGGACTTTATGAAGTAAAGACAGAGCCTATCAAAACCTACCAAACAGAGTTAAACCAGTCAGAAACAGCACCTACCAAAACTTACCAAACCAGTCAAATTTGAAAAAGTGCTCTCTCTCTCTCTCACACACACACACACACACACTCTTTCTCTCTCACACACACACACACTCTTTCTCTCTCACACACACACACACACTCTCTCTCTCTCACACACACACACACACCATGCTCCCACACACACACACACACACTCGCATAGCGGTTTAGTTGGCATGGATGTTGCCCCAACGAAAGGACAACAACATTTAAGCTTCTGATCCAGGCAGTTGAATAAGAGGATTATATTCTCGCTCTCTCACACACACACACACACTCACAATCCATCTGTCCCAGAGTGATGTTATGATTGGGATGGTTGTGAAGATCGACATGTGACCCGTACTGTACATGTGTAACAGTAGCCTGCACATGCATTAGCAGTACAGCACACACACACACACTCATAGCACAGTCACTTACTGGACCACGTAGTACAGCACACACACACACACACACACACTACCTACCTACAGTACACACCAGAGGTGGGAGTAAGTCACACATGTGTAAGTCACAAGCAAGTCTCAAGCAAGTCCAAGTCTTGGAGTCGAGTCTTAACTTTCAAGTCTCAAGCAAGTCCAAATCATTTTTTGTGACAATCAAGCAAGTCAAGTCATAGCCAAATCATACAAATTCATGATGATTTACCCATGTTTTCATTTTAAAATAAGCTACAGTAAGCTAGTTATGAACTGCTGGATGTTTCAATATGCCTCAAATATTAGGTAAGCTACATCAAATCATGAAAATATATTCAAAGAGTTCAAGTTATACCTGTCATCTCCAGGGACCCAATAATGTTGAAAAAGTGAACTAATCAATGAATCAAACGCTGCCGCCGACATCACTGCCAAACTTTGACCAGCGCGACGGCGCAATGGGTATTAGTAGGGTTTAGGACCGTCAGTGCTGTATCATATTATACATAAGCCTTACATGTGAAGTAAGGTACTTTTCTATGCTGATTGCTGGCTGTTAGCCAGGCCTACTACTGACTGTTACTACTAGGCTGTAGCGTATGGAACAGGGACGTGTTTAAGAGGGAGGGAGAAAGAGAGGCGCTTAGGCCTACTTTAGGTTATATTGGCAACATTTTCGCTAGCATATCAAGATTAAACAAGAAAATGTTTCACTTTGCCATTTCACACATTTAAACCTAATATCGTGTTAACTAAAAAGCATAATAGATTCAAAGCCAACTCTTAACATGCCTCAAATTTGACATTAGGTTTCTAATACGACTAACTTCTGACGGATGAAAATCGGCGCGTGGTGGTGGTTATGTAAAAGCTAATTTAGCGACTTGCAGACTGCTGTTCATTTCTCCTTTGAGTTGTCAGATACATCATCTGTGTAGCCAAACATTATTATGTTTTGGTATAAACGTAGAGCCTTCCATATTTGCAAGTTAGCCTACCTCAGTCTGTCTCATTTGATCTGGAAGGCACTTGCTGTTGGTCTGTCGCGACAATGACAGGTTCGCTTACGTGACGCATGCAGCAGCACCTAAGCAGATTTTCTAAAATCGTAAAGTTAATGTCTATGAAAAAATAAAAAGTCAAGTAATTTGTCTCAAGTCATGAATAGCAAGTCAAAGTCAAGTCAAGTCTTTTATACATGTTGATCAAGCAAGTCTCAAGTCCTAAAAAATCTCTCGAGTCAAGTCATGTGACTCGAGTCCCCCGTGTCTAGTACACACACACACACACTACCTACCGTACTACACTGTACACACACACACACGGATAACTGTGCTTGTCCCTCAGTGGCTGTGTGAGACGCAGGAGTTCTGTCCTGCAGCACAGCTGGTGTTAGTGGGCTGCAAACTGGACAAGAGAAGCGACCTTCACACCCTCACAGAGCTGGCCAAGACAAGACTCGGTCCAGTAACGTACGAACAGGTAACACACACACACACTCACACTCACACGGAGCTGGCCAAGACAAGACTCAGTCTAGTAACATACGAGCAGGTAACACCACACACACACACACCTTCATAACCTCCCACACACACACACACAGAGCTGGCCAAGACAAGACTCAGTCCAGTAACATACGAGCAGGTAACACCACACACATGCACACACACACACACATCACATCTCAAGTTTGAACTTGTTATCATCCATAAATAGACCCTGTAGCTTGTTTCTGCTCTGGAGTAGTGCCTGTAGAACATGTTTAGGCCGAGAGAGTTGAGTTGTATGAATGAAGGTTTTGAATGATGTACCATGGCACCTGGATATGGTTATTTACCCCTCTCTCTCTCCCCCCTCCCTCCCTCACTCACTCTCTCTCCCTGTCTCCCCCCTTCACTTTCTTTCTCTATCCCCCCCTCCCCCTCCCCCTCCCTCCCTCCCTCTCTCTCTCCTCTCTCTCTCTCTCTCTCAGGGCACATCTCTGGCACGTCAGATTGGCGCGGTGGCGTATGCCGAGTGCACGTCTCGCTACTCAGAGAACACAGTCTGTGACGTCTTCCACGTTGCCACGGTAGTGTCCATCAATCACGGCAGGCCACCAATCCCATGGGCCGGCCCGCAGCCAATCCTCAAGCGCATCTCCCATCAGCCACCGCCCACTCACATCATAGACCCCGCCCCTAAGGTCAGGAAGGATCGAGCCAAAAGCTGCGTCATCATGTAGTGATCTGGAGTCAGTCTGGAGTCAGACTGGATCAATCTGGAGTCCGTCTGAGTGTGTTTGTGCCCATTCCAGAGTCGATCTGAATCAATCTGGAGTCAGACTGGATCTATCTGGAGTTAGACTGAATGTGTTTGTGCCCATTCCAGAGTCGGTCTGGAGTCAGTCTGGATCAGTCTGTAGTCAGTGGACATCCAGACCGTTGGGAATCAACGGGAATCAGTGGGAATCAGCAGCTCTGTTCATTTATGTTGGAGTCTCTCCCACAGGGAGAAATGGACGGACTGCTAGAACTTCAGAGAGAGGAGAATACACACACACAGCAGTGAAAGGCTCCCGACACACACACACACACACACACACACACACACACAGCAGTGGAAGGCTCCACACACACACACACACACACCCCTAAGTGACTGGATAAACAATGTTGTATGATGTGTGATAACCTGATCTGTCCTCAAGTGCATTTACAGTGCAGTGGGTTACAGTAGAACAGGTGTAGGAGTGGAACAGGTGTTGGTGTGGAACAGGTGTGGAACAGGTGCAGGTGCTGGTGTAGAACAGGTGTAGGAATGGAACAGGTGTAGGTGTAGAACAGGTGTAGGTGTAGAACAGGTGCTGGTGTAGGTGTAGAACAGGTGTAGGAGTGGAACAGGTGTAGGAGTGGAGCAGGTGTAGGTGTAGAACAGGTGTAGGTGTAGAACAGGTGTAGGAGTGGAACAGGTGCTGGTGTAGAACAGGTGTAGGTGTAGAACAGGTGTAGGTGTAGAACAGGTGTAGGAGTGGAACAGGTGCTGGTGTAGAACAGGTGTAGGTGTAGAACAGTTGTAGGTGTAGGTGTAGAACAGGTGTAGGAGTGGAACAGGTGTAGGTGTAGGAGTTCACAATCATAAAACTGGGCTCCATTGGAGTGTGAAAGAAGCAAATGTTTTTGCAAACTGCACTGCTAAAGCCTGTCTGATCCAAACTGCACTGCTAAAGCCTGAATCTCCGCACCCAAACCAGCAGGTTCAGAGGAAGCTTCCTCCCTGCAGCTGTCACATTACTGAATGCCCCCCTGCCCCCCGATGCCTCCTTGCGTGTGCCTGTTGAGGTGTCCACGGCCATGGCAACCTTAACAGGGACAACAAGGAGGCGGACATTGTGCGGACTTTTGCCCATAGTGTTGACCTATAGTGTTGATTTATTTACAAATGTACTGTAATTACATTTGTACATAGCCATATTCTACTGCTCTTCATCCTGCACATACACTTATTCTTAATACTATTGTAATGTTACTGTTTCTGCACTACAATGGTACTGTTACCACACTGCACATAGTTGTACATACTATACATATCTGTCTATATGGTTCATACTGAATATCCATATTTATTCAGTTTTTCTCATAATATATTCTGTTAATACACTGCATGTATCTATATTATTCATAGTACTGTTATAATGTTACTGCTACTACACTGCACATATCTGTACATGTTCATACATTGTTCATATCACATAGCCATATTTATTCTGCTCTTATAAGGTAACTGCTAATACACTGCACATATTTTATATTACTGTAAACCATACCACCTACTTAACTGTATACTGCTGTCTACTATATTATATGATATTGCACTCTTCTGCTTATTTGCACTTCTGATTATACGCAAACTGCTTGGCTTTGTACTTGCACAATGACATTAAAATTGAATCTAATCTAATCTAATCTAATCTATTATTGATCTGATCTAATCTATGTTCCTATAACCTCTCTGACATTCACAGATTCACACTCACACACACACACACTCTCTCACACACTCTCACACAAACACACACACACATACACTCTCTCTCTCTCTCTCTTACACACACACACACACACACTCACACACACAGGGTGGTGGCACGGTGAGCAGTGGTGATGTGACAGTTCACAGTTTCACAGAATTTTAAAGTTCACAGATTGTGAAGGTCATCATTGAGGCTCCACATGCAGTGTGTGTGTGCGTGTGTGTGCGTGTAGGAGGGAAAGACACGGTGAGATTAGCCTTTAGGCTTTGTTTAGGCACACACACACACACACACACTCAGAGGCAGTTGTCCTCCTAAAAACACAGGTTATTTAAGTGGAAAATCCAGGGAGTTTCAGACACCAACGTAAACATGTGTCATATGTGTTTTTACAGTACTGACATGTTTGTGTTTACAGTTCTGATGTGTTTACAGTACTGACATGTTTGTGTTTACTGTACTGATGTGTTTGTGTTTACAGTACTGACATGTTTGTGTTTACAGTACTGACATGTTTGTGTTTACTGTACTGATGTGTTTGTGTTTACAGACATATTTGTGTTTACAGTACTGCCATGTTTGTGTTTACAGTTCTGATGTGTTTACCATGTTTGTTTGTGTTTAGAGTACTTGTTTGTGTTTACAGATGTTTGTTTACAGCACTGACAGTTCTGATGTTTTACAGTGTTTACTGTGCTGATGTTTTTGTGTTACATTTTGTGTTTAAAGTACCATGTTTATGTTTACCACATGTTTGTGTTTACATTACTGATGTGTTTGTGTTTTACATTAATTACAGACATGTTTGTGTTTACAGTTCTGATGTGTTTGTGTTTACAGACCAGTACTGCTGTTTGGGTTTACAATGTCAGTGTTTGTGTTTAAGTACTGGTGTGTTTGTGTTTACATTACCATGTTTGTGTTTACAATACAGTTCGGGAATGTTTGTGTTTACTACTGTGTGTTTGTGTTTACAGTATGTAATGTTTTTTGTGTTTACTGTACTGGTGTGTTTGTGTTTACAGTACTGTATGTGTTTGTGTTTATTCTGATGTGTTTACAGTGGTTTGTGTTTAGAGTGTGTGTGTATGTTTATGTGTGTGTGGGAGTGTGATGGGTTAGTTCATATTCTACCAGATTTACTGGAGCATTCAACAGCAGAGGTAGACTGACCCAGTATCAGGTCTCTGAGGACGGACACGGACACACACACACACACATATACACCAGCAAACTCCACTCTGCCTCCTCTCTCTCTCTCTCTCTCTCTCTCTGTCACACACACACACTCAGACATAGAAAGACTTATTAACAAGAGAAATATCCATGTGCAAACTTGGAATGTGTATGTGCGTGTGTGTGTGTGAGTGTGTGTGACAAGTGTCTATGTGTAACTAGGTGTGTTAACTTGCATGGACCTACATAACATTAGCATAGTCACATACAATTAAACAATGAGACTGGTAAACAAACTGGTAAACAAACAATACACAAAACAATGAGACTGGTAAACAAACAGTGGTACCACTTTAGAATAACAAATGCTTATTAGGTATTAACAGTGCATATGCAGTTAACAATTCATTACTAACAGTTAACTGTTGTTATTCTTTAATAACATTAAGTAACTGTTCACATGCAGCTTGTAAGTGTTAATAAGCAGCATTTTAAGTTACTTACAAGCATATTTGTTAACAGTTAACGTGCAGCTTGTAAGTGTTAACAAGCAGCTTGTTATTGCTTGTTAATGGTGTATAAGACAAAGAGGTGGATAACTAATACGCTTATAAGACTTTTCTGACCTATAAGACCATTTTGCAGCCCCCCAATCTAAAGCGAGGACCATGTAGCCTATAGTTCCACAAGCCCAACCTTCTATCTCTATATATCTATCTAGCTAGCTCAGTTCAGCTGTGAGAAATGCACCTTCAAAATTGGTGCTGCAAGCAGGAATTGAACCCTGGTCTCCTGCATTATAATGTGTGTGTGTGTGTGAACCCCGGTCCCCTGCATTGTACAGTGATCAGCTGCTTACTGAGCTACATTCCTGTCTCTAGTTTTGGTTAAATTGTTCATGTTGATTCTATAATCCGATATTGTTCTATATCATATCAGTTATGCTTTTTACAAATATGTCTCTGATGAAAAAGTGGTGTTTAATTTTCATAATCTTTTGTTCAGTGAACACATTAAACAGTCAGTTTGTCAGCAGTCTAAAGATATTATGCCAGCTTTGTATATAGTTTGGTTACCTAGCAACCGAGGCTTAAAGACGACAAGTGGGTGTGTTCAAAGTCGCAAACATAGGTGAACGTTCGCGATCGATTTGAAACATGTTTCAGTTTGCCTTCAGTTTTCCATGAATGTCAGTGAGACTCAAAACAATGAGACTGGTAAACAAACAAAACACAAAACAATGAGACAGGTAAACAAACAACACAAAACAATGAGACAGGTAAAACAACACACAAAACAATGAGACTGGTAAACAAACAAAACACAAAACAATGAGACAGGTAAACAAACAACACACAATACAATGAGACTGGTAAACAAACCAAAACAATGAGACAGGTAAACAAACAACACACAGTACAATGAGACTGGTAAACAAACAAAACAATGAGACAGGTAAACAAACAACACACAAAACAATGAGACAGGTAAACAAACAACACACAAAACAATGAGACTGGTAAACAAACAAAACACAAAACAAATGACAAATACAAATATAGCCGCAAGCGGCAATGGAGGGCCCGAGCACCTCCGGTCCGCAACCCGTGACATTTCGGAATCCCATAAAGCACTGACGTGGTGCATTTGTGAAATGTACATATTTGATGTGTGTGCTATTTGTTGTTGCATGTTATTTTCTGGCACATTTTCTTGCTTGACCAGGTGGGGCGCTACCGGCATGCCCATTGAATGGCTGGATGTCATCATAATCATAATGTTTATTAACCTGAGAAGTTTCAGACCATTCATTCAAAGCATAGAACATTCTGACACACTTCCTGCTTGTCCAGATGGTGGCGCTGTGCTAGGCATGGGAATTACACATGTTAATATCATCAGAATATTGATATCCAATATTTTATAAAGTTTGAGATCAAACAGTTAAGGCATTGCCCATTTCTGGCACATTTCTCGCTTAGCCAGGTGGTGGCGCTATGCCAGGCAGGCCCATTGGGTGTCTGGATGTCATCATAATCATAATATCTATTAACCTGAGAAGTTTCAGACCATTCATTCAAAGCTTAGAACATTTCTGGCAGATTTCCTGCTTGGCCAGATGGTGGCGCTATGCTAGGCATGTGAATTACACATATGAATATCACCACAATAGTATCCAATATTTTTAAAGTTTCAGATTAATCAGTTAAGGCATTGTCCATTTCTGGCACATTTCCTGCTTGGCCAGGTGGTGGCGCAATGCCAGGCAGGCCCATTGAGTGTCTGGATATCATCATAATCATAATATCTATTAACCTTAGAAGTTTCAGACCATTCATTCAATGCACTGTGACTTTATGACACATTTCCTGTTTATGTGGCGAGATATTAAAATCACAACATATTACAACATCCCTTCACAATTTAACATCTGCGACATCTTAGCATCTTGTTTTGCCAAATTTCACATGAATCTGACAAACCGTCTAGGAGGAGTACGTTCAGATCTATCATGTGACATCAGTGTTCTTGTCATTCTTTTTGTTGCCAGTGGGTGGCGCTATGCCAAATATGGATTATGAGCTTGTGAATATTGTCATTACCATGGTATTCAATAACCTGTGAAATGTAAAACATTTCAAGCCATGCATGGTGAATTAAGACACATTTATTGTTTATGAAGAAGGGTATTAAAATTAATAGTTTCGCCATTTCGTCAAATTACAACATATCAAAAAAAGGCTTCACGATTTATAATCAGAAGCATATTGGCATCATGTATACCGACTTTCACATGAATCGGATCAACCGTCTAGGAGGAGTACGTTAAAATTGGTCATGTCCACAACACACAAAATCCCAATTACCTCACTTCCTGTGGGCGTGGCTAATGGCATGTTAATACAAAATCTATATTGGTAATATCAAACTATATTGGTTGCTAAGTAGATGAGGTTTAATATAGTTGGAATGACTGAACAGTTAAATAAGTGGATAGTTTAAATGGTTAAATTATTTAGGTAGATAGTTGTGATAACTAACAGTTGGAATGGCTCTAATGTTTGCTAGCAGGTTATGCTAACTATGTTAACAAAGATAATAATGTTAACAAGTTACTATGCTAATCTAGCATGCTAACATGCTAGCATGCTAACTATGCTAACCCGCGTTATTAGCTAATCATTTTTAGCAGTTTTTTTTAAAATCTTGGCAACTAACATCTTAACATGCTAACCATAATACTTAGCTAACATAGCTAATCATTTTTTAGCAGTTTTGCTAAAAATGCTAACTAACTATCTTAACTATCTTAATCATGTTTACTTAGCTAACTTAGCTAATCATTTTTTTAGCAGTTATGCTAACTATCTTAATCCATCTTGCTAACATCTTAACTATCTTTAACCATGTTACTTAGCTAACTTAGCTAATCGTTTTTAACAGTTTTGCTAAAATGTTAACTAAGCATCTAACATCTTTAGCATGCTAACTATCTTAACCATGTTACTTAGCTAACTTAGCTAACTAGCTACAGTGGGTAGGAGTCATAGTTGATGACAAGTAACAGTTACAATGGCTGAACAGTTAAAAAGTTTAGTAGTTTAAAGGGTTAAATTGTTTAACAGTGAAATACTGTAGTGAGGACTTTTATTTTGAAACAGTTTTTGGCAGAGGAAGCAGTTTAACAGGATGTGTAGTCTTAATAGGGCCAGTTTGTATGCTTAAAGCCTGAGACTGGCAGTTGATCCAGGTGGCCCGAACACCTGCCATAGGATTCTAATTGCTTAACGGCCGTATTGTGATGTCATAATCATAATGTTAAGTCAATGGGGAAATTTTGATTAGTTTTTAATTAATAGTTTAAAAAGTATAAAAGTTACAAAGATGAAAAATACAAAGCCCACATGTCCTAAGTAAGACCTACGCAACATAGTTTGAATGAAGTTTCTACGTTAAACGGTTTAAGCTGCATTAACTGCGTTAGAAGAAGAAGAATAATAATAATAATAAGAAAAAGCCTTGGAATAACAGTACAGTGCATTTTCATGCACTGTAATAACTAGAAAATATTTCCTGAAGGAAATACAGTGCATGAAAATGCAAAAAATATGATGTCAAATATCATACAGAGTAAAAACAAACTATATTGGTTGCTAGGTAGATGAGGTTTAATATAGTTGGAATGACTCAACAGTTAAATAGGTGGATAGTTTATATAGGTAAATAATTTACTTGGTAGATAAGGTTTAATATAGTTGGAATGATTGAGCGGTTAAATAAGTGGATAGTTTAAATGGTTAAATTATTTAGGTAGATAGTTGGCGATAACTGACACTTGGAATGGCTCTAATGTTTGCTAGCAGTTATGCTAACTATATTAACAAAGATAATAATGTTAACCAAGTTACTATGCTAACTAGCATCTTGGCACAATGTTAAAATCTAAGTATCTTAACCATGTGACTTAGGTAACTTAGCTAATTATTTTTAGCAGTTATGCTAACTAGCATGTTAACATCTTAATTATCTTAACTATGCTAACCATGTTACTTAGGCGACTTAGCTAATCATTTTAAGCAGTTTTGCTAAAAAATCTTGTAGCATCTTAACTATCTTAACCATGTGACTTAGCTAACTTAGCTAACTAGCTACAGTGGGTAGGAGTCATAGTTGATGACAAGTAACAGTTACAATGGCTGAACAGTTAAAAGTTCAGTAGTTTAAAGGGTTAAATTGTTTA
>NC_063194.1:36103336-36130836 GCF_017589495.1 Alosa alosa | reverse complement strand
CTCATGCTAATAAGATATTAATTGTTTCTTATTTAATGATATTAATTGAAACAACATATTTAAAAAAAAAAAACAAGTCTCAATTATTTATTTCAAACTGAAGCATTCAGGTAAATAAATAGGAATCCCTTCACCAGCACTGCAAGTATTAGCCAATCAAGGGTAAGAGTGAGCTCTCTTGCTGGTCTTTGCTGGTGTAGCTGGTTGGGCCACCAGCTGGATATGCTGGCGTGACAATCTGAGGAAGCTGGTTATGCTGGTGTGACCAGCCTGTCATGTGGGATACAGCTGGTGCAAGATGGTCATGCTGGTGACCAGCCTGTCAAATGGTCATGCTGGTTTGCTAGAATGACCAACATAAGCTGGCATGGCCAGTTAAACCAGCACTATAGACCAGCAACACCAGCTAAAATGACCAGCTTGAGGTGGTACGATAAGCCAAACCAGCAGAATTACCATCATAAGCTGTGAAAACCCGCTGAAGGTATGTTTTCTCAAGAGTTTTGCTGGTCTAGCAGGTCAACCATCACAGGGTGGTCAAACAAGCTGGTTAACAAGCTGGTCAACCAGCAAACCACCTTTAGCTGGTCAGGCTGTTTTGTTTTCAGAAGGGTTGTGCTCCTAGTAAGTTAGGACCTAAATCATATTATTTGTATCTCTCCATCTCTCTCTCTCCATCCCTACTTTCTCTCTTCATCCCTCTCTCTCTCTCCTGCCCCCCCCCTCTCCAGTGCTGGTGGCTGTTTAGGTCTAATGGCAACATGGTGGTGAACATCATCCCCCTTAATGAGCCATCATTAGAGAGGGACAAATACACACACACACACACACATCACACACACACTGACTGAAGTTCCTCTGGCCTGTGTTAGAACACACTTCACTGCTTCAAGTAGCTTTATTAGGCTTTCTTACAAGATTTATACACACACACACACACACACACACACACACACACAAACCCCACAGTAATATACACACAAACCACACACTTACACACACCACAGAGTAATATACAGACACACACACACACAAACCACACACTAACTAACACACTCACGAATATATTAACAGTCCAACTTTGCCACATTCTCATCGGCTCCTTTCCCCTAAAAAGACAGCAACCTTAACTAACCATTTTGAGTGGGAACCTGCTAAACGCATGCACCAAGCACACACACACACACACACACTCACACACACACCAACACTTAAACAAACACACATACTCACACACACACCAACGCACATGTAATTTCTAAATAAGCTAAAGGTGTGTGTGTGTGATGAGTTAAGGTGAAGGTGCGTGTGTGTGTGATGAGTTATGGTAACGGTGTGTGTGTGTGTGTGTGTGTGTGATGAGGTTAGCTAAAGGTGTGTGTTTGATGAGTTGTGGTGACGGTGTGTGTGTGTGATGAGTTAAGCTAAAGGTGTGTGTGTGATGAGTTGTGGTGACGGTGTGTGTGTGTGTGATGAGGTTAGCTAAAGGTGTGTGTGTGATGAGTTGTGGTGACGGTGTGTGTGTGTGTGTGTGTGTGTGATGAGGTTAGCTAAAGGTGTGTGTGTGATGAGTTGTGGTGACGGTGTGTGTGTGTGTGATGAGGTTAGCTAAAGGTGTGTGTTTGAAGGGTTATGAGTCCTAAATGGCTTTGCTGGGATGCAGTCTCTGGCCAGGGTCATAAAGTGCAAGAGCACACACAAACACACATCCTGCACCAAACAATGTGCACATACACACACACACACATATCCTGCACCAAACAATGTGCACACACACACACAGACTCATACATGCACACACACACAGACTCATGCGTGCACACACGTGCACACACACACACACAGACTCATGCATGCACACACACACACAGACTCATGCATGCACACACGTGCACACACACACACACAGACTCATGCATGCACACACACACACAGACTCATGCACACACACACACACACACACACACAGACTCATGCATGCACACACACACACAGACTCATGCACACACACACACACACACACACACACAAACACCAAACTTTCTCTCTCTTCATCTCACACACACACATTTCTGTGTTCTGTTTTCAAACATCCAGCACGTGATTATAAACACAATTAAACACACCTCTACTGGACAGATGGATCTCTCTCTCTCTCTCTCACACACACACACACACACACAACTGTAAACACACCTCTACTGGACAGATGGTTTGGCAGATTGAGTCGGTCAAGTTTCTCATGAAAACACACACAGTGCTCTCTGACCTCCAGCACACACACACACACACACACACACGCACACACACACACACTCACACACACACACACACACACACCAGGACTGAACACACACACACCAGGACTGAACACACACACACACACACTCACACACACACACACACCAGGACTGAACACACACACACACACACACACAGACACAGACACACACACACACACACCAGGACTGAACACACACACACACACACACACACCAGGACTGAACACACACACACACACACACACACACACACCAGGACTGAACACACACCAGGACTGAACACACACACACACCAGGACTGAACACACACACACACACACACACACACACACACACACACACACCAGGACTGAACACACACACACACACACACACTGTAACGTCATTCCAGTTACACCAGCTTGTGTTTTGTATGTGGGAAGGAGACTCGGTTTCACTCTGAACTTTTATATGAAAATTAATGTATTAATATGTTCAAGTTCTCAACCGTATTTTAGACAGACTGTGGCCTATTAACAACGTCAGGCGTCGGTGCGTAAGCCGCGGTCAAGGCGCAGTTGAACAAAGAAATCGCCCAAACAATAAACAAACACCATTAAAACCAAACTCAAAATGTTCAATAAGCAGTTATTCGTTAAACAATTTCCTTACATATATTTCACAAAACCTAGATAAGGGATTAAGCTGGGATTTTTAGGTTATCCTGGATGAATTTAGCCTTGACTTGGTTTCACAAAAGAGATGGTACATAAGTTACCATGGGGATTTATTCTCTGCACCTAACCTGGTCCCGACCAGGCTAACAGCCAAGCTAAGTTAATTCTTATGATAATTATGTTGTCTCATTGGTTCAGCTAGCCGTCATTCACATCAGACCTCCGTGCTAATTTTTAAGGAGCTTTATTCCATTTAAACTATTTGCTAAATGTATATGCTCGCAAAACAAAACAGATTGTCTGCCTACTACCATATGGTGATTATTTTAATTGTGATAGCCTTATAATTATTAACATAGGCTTGCTTATTTTATTGATAGACGTTTGATGAATAGCTTGACATAGTCGCTCCAACTCATCCTGGATTGGTATTAGTGAAACGAGTTGAGCTAGGATGACCAGACAACGCTATGTCAAACCTCGCTTTATCACGTCTTGGATGTCTTAATTCTGCCTTTGTGAAATACCCCTCAGGACTGAACACACACACACACAAACACACGCTAGGACTGAACACACACACACACATAAACACACACACACACACACACACTAGGGGCTCTATCTTGCACATTAGGGAAATTAGGGAATTGATTAATTTTAAGGGCGGTTCAGCGAAAAAGAGTTCGGTTCGTCGTAATCGTTCACTGTTGATATTCTGCAGTTTCAGAAAACAATTCCGCCACAGACCAGGAACCTCATGGTCTAAAGTCAGTGGCGCAAATTCAGATGCTATTTTAAGGGTGCATGCACAGGCCTGCAGAAATGAATGCTATGCACACCGATCTACAGACACCCTGTGCACAGATGAAAACATTCAAAGCCTTGATAATATTTGTCCGTTTCTCGGTTTTGTTAGATGCATTGGTCAACTAAAAATTTAGTAGCCTATATAGTACATCTACATGCAATATCTTTACAACAACAACGCCTAATTACGACCTATTAATTTGGACAACTTTATACAGCCCTATAAAGGCTAACGTTACCTTTAGTTTTGTTCCAATTTACCCGTTGTGTATGGCTTTAAACATCGTTAATGGCTTTAACATCAGCCTATAAGCATTATTCCAGCTAAGCTAAAGGTTTTGACAAAGCACCACAATTTTGCCTACCTTGTTGTAGCCCATCTGAAATAACTCCAAACTTTGCTATGTTCTGTCCATCCTTTCGTTGTTTTCAAAAAACATCTTATATCCATGATGGCCTTGAAGTCTTGAGTTTGTGAATTTGCTTAAATAAGCTTATTATGTGCTGTTACCCAGCAACCATAGACAGTAAAAGAAAGCAGCAAGTGGCCTTCGCTACAATTTCTGTAGTTGCTGCGTCCATTCATTGTTATTCTCTCCTGCTCAAACAAAAGTTGTGCATTAAGTTGATGATAACGTGTTTACAAACTCTACATAAAATAAATATTGTAAATAGCCCACTGTCATGCAGTTAATGGATACGGTGCAGAGTTGGAAAGTTAGGTCAATTTGGAAACTGTTTCTCGTTGTTGAGTTGCCTGTTGGTAAGGTACAGCCCCGTAGCTTACACCTGCAGGAGCGCTTGCTTGGGCACCTGTGTTTAGCATAGCGCACTTTGCTCCTCTCATCTATGGACGCAGTTCCCATTTCTCCAAACCATACATAATTACAAGGACAAATATTGCTGCAACGAGGGAAATCAGTGTGGTGTCTGATGTGAAAAACAGGTATAAATCTAGCGAACACATTCCCGCCTAATCACGGATGTGTTGATGACATAAATTAGGAAATATTAGAGGACTTAATGAGGCGTGATGTTGAACTGCATGCGATGCCATTTAACCCAAATGCCCCAGCAGCACGGGAGAGGAGAGCTTATCTGACAGATCTGCATTGTCTATACTCTATAGTGAGGTAGATTACATTGCAAAATATCACCATGCATTCATAACCTCGTGATTCAGTGAGAGTGATCCCAAAACATCGGAAAGTGACATTTCTGTATTACATTTTGTCAAGAGGAAAAATCCATAGCAAACTGTTCCCAACTGACTATAGCTGTGAACTGCTCCTGGCTGCCTGGCAAATCCGCCATCATAATAGCAATCCGCTATGGAACAAGCGCCTGTTGTTAAAGGGAATGTGATATGACGCTCTGATTGGTTTATTGCACGTTACGCCCAAACCACACCCATGAGTAATGTAGCCAATCAGACCACCCCCATGAGTAATGTAGCCAATCAGACCACCCCCATGAGTAATGTAGCCAATCAGACCACCCCCATGAGTAATGCAGCCAATCAAACCACCCCCATGAGTAATGTAGCCAATCAGACCCCATTTTAGATTTGCGTCATTATCCCGCCGCTAAAATAGAAACAGATCAAGATAGAGCTGAACACACACACACACACAAACACACACACACAAACAAACACACACACACACACACACACACTAGGACTGAACACACACACAAACAAACAAACACACACACACACACACACACACACACACACTAGGACTGAACACACACACACACACACACACACTCAGTGGTGTTCAACATTGCTGTCTGTTTAACATTCATACCAATAAAGCTTCCTTCAATTAAACTGAATTGAGAGAGAAAGATTTACGAGTATGTGTGTGTGTGTGTAAGAGAGAGCAAGGGAGAGAGAGAGGTGTGTGTGTGTGAGCGAGATGTTCTGGACTGGGAAGACTGAATTAACAGGAGTTCAGTGGTTCAGTGGCCCAGTTGTGAGTTGAAGCATCTCACTGTTTTGGCTGATGGGTAGAAACACACACACACACACCTACTAGTCTACAGTCTCTAGTCCGGTGGCAGGAAATATGCCTCTCTGATAATATGAACATGTATCCAACCATGAATCAGTGGCTCACTTACACGCAACCTACACACACTCAGATACACAACCATAAACTACAACCATGAAACATATGTACTGTACACTTAACTCAAATGTGCATAGAAACACACACACACACACAACCTCAAACATAACCGTACACACACACAACCTCAAACATAACCGTACACACACACACACACACAACCTCAAACATAACCGTACACACACACACAACCTCAAACATAACCGTACACACACAACCTCAAACATAACCGTACACACACACACACAACCTCAAACATAACCGTACACACACAACCTCAAACATAACCGTACACACACACTATACACAACAGAAGCGTGAACCATAGGCTGTGTATATCTGTTATAAACTCACCCAACTACACACACACACACACACACACACATCTGGTATTCAAGAATAGCCCCACAGCCAAACCCAAATTTTACTTGTTTGTTAGATTATACTATACTAAATTATACCACTAGGGGCTGCAACAAATACTACATGTTCAACACCACACAGGTTACATATAATGCACCAGGTAAAATACATTGTGTGTGGCGGTGACATGTCAAGGTTATAAGCAGCAGCTGTTTGAAAATGTTAGTTGTCATGACCAGTGAGCTGTGTGAGTAAATATATTCCATCCAGGGATATAGTGGAGGCTAAACGCAAGTAAACACACTTTATTCAGAAATAGAGTTTATCCACCTCTCATAAGAGTTTACTCACCAACTTTTAACATTAGTAAATCACCCTGTATTATCCACATACATAATATGTATGTATACTGCTGAAAAAAACAGCCTGACCAGCTAAAGGTGGTTTGCTGGTTGACCAGCTTGTTTGACCACCCTATTTTGGTTGACCTGCTAGACCAGCAAAACTCTTTTCCCAGCTGGTGTTGCTGCTGGTTTAACTGGCCATGCCAGCTTATGTTGGTCATTCTAGTAAACCAGCATGACCATCTTACACCAACAATGTCGAGCTTGGCAGGCTGGTCACCAGCATGACCATCTTGCACCAGCTGTATCCCACACGACAGGCTGGTCACACCAGCATGACCAGCTTCCTCAGATGGTCACGCCAGCATATCCAGCTGGTGGCCTAACCAGCTACACCAACAAAGACCAGCAAGAGCTGGAAGAAAACCAGCAAAGACCAGATAAAACCAGCTACCAGCATAAGCTGGTTTCTAGCTGTTTTTTTCAGCAGTCATCAGCACTCTAGGAACCATTTAATACCACTGTTATTGTTATAAACATTGGACAATAACCATCATCAAACATGTTCTGAATGCCTTTTTAACAATCTGATAGCGCATGGCGTAGTCCAGCTTACCGTGATCACAGAATTCATCGTTTACCCACCTCTGATTCCACCACTACACCTCTGATAAAATAGCGTGTGGGTGTGGTGTGTGTATCATAGACTGTATAAACTAACGAATTGTGTGTGTGTGTATCATAGACTGTATAAAATAGCATGTGTGTGTGTGTGTGTGTATAGCATAAACTATATTGTGTGTGTGTGTGTGTATCATAGACTGTATAAAATAAGCAGATTGTGTGTCAGTGTGTATCATAGACTGTATAAAATAGTGTGTGTGTGTGTGTCTGACCATAGAAAACTGTATAAAATAAAGTGTGCCTGTAGGCCCTGTTTGGCATTATCATAGACTGTATAAAATTTGTGTGTGTTGTTTCATGTGTTTTAGTTTTATGGTTCATGTCTACTGTGGGGTTTCTGTCCTTTTTGTCCTCAGTTTAAAGTGAATCCATAGACTGTATAAAATAGTACTTGCGTGTGTGTGTCCATGGCAATGTGTGTGGCTATGAATAAGAGTTTATCAAAAATAAAAGGTCCATAGACTGTATAAAATAGACTGTGTGTGTGTGTGTGTGTGTGTGTGTGTGTACCATAGACTGTATAAAATAGCGTGTGTGTGTGTATCATAGACTGTATAAAATAGTGTGTGTGTGTGTGTGTACCATAGACTGTATAAAATAAGCGTGTGTGTGTGTATCATAGACTGTATAAAATAGTGTGTGTGTGTGTGTGTATCATAGACTGTATAAAATAGCGTGTGTGTGTGTATCATAGACTGTATAAAATAGTGTGTGTGTGTGTGTGTACCATAGACTGTATAAAATAGTGTGTGTGTGTGTGTGTACCATAGACTGTATAAAATAGCGTGTGTGTGTGTATCATAGACTGTATAAAATAGTGTGTGTGTGTGTGTGTGTGTGTGTACCATAGACTGTATAAAATAGCGTGTGTGTGTGTATCATAGACTGTATAAAATAGTGTGTGTGTGTGTGTGTTGTAGACTGTATAAAATAAGATCATAGACTGTAAAATAAGTGTGTGTGTGTACCATAGACTGTGTGTGTGTGTGTATCATAGACTGTATAAAATAAAAATGTGTGTGTGTGTCATAGACTGTATAAAATAGTGTGTGTGTGTGTGTGAAATAGAGTGTGTGTGTGTGTATCATAGACTGTATAAAATAGTGTGTGTGTGTGTGTGTACCATAGACTGTATAAAATAGGTGTGTGTGTGTGTATCATAGACTGTATAAAATAGTGTGTGTGTGTGTGTGTGTGTGTGTACCATAGACTGTATAAAATAGCGTGTGTGTGTGTGTATCATAGACTGTATAAAATAGTGTGTGTGTGTGTGTGTGTGTGTGGACTGTATAAAATAGCGTGTGTGTGTGTGTGTACCATAGACTGTATAAAATAGCGTGTGTGTGTGTATCATAGACTGTATAAAATAGTGTGTGTGTGTGTGTGTGTGTGTGTACCATAGACTGTATAAAATAGCGTGTGTGTGTATCATAGACTGTATAAAATAGTGTGTGTGTGTGTGTGTGTGTGTGTACCATAGACTGTATAAAATAGTGTGTGTGTGTGTGTGTGTGTGTACCATAGACTGTATAAAATAGGTGTGTGTGTGTGTGTGTGTGTACCATAGACTGTATAAAATAAGCTGTGTGTATATAGACTGTGTATAAAATAGTGTGTGTGTGTGTGTACCATAGACTGTGTGTGTGTGTGTGTGTGTGTGTGTGTACCATAGACTGTATAAAATAGCGTGTGTGTGTGTGTATCATAGACTGTATAAAATATGTGTGTGTGTGTACCATAGACTGTATAAAATAGTGTGTGTGTGTGTGTACCATAGACTGTATAAAATAGTGTGTGTGTGTGTGTGTGTGTACCATAGACTGTATAAAATAGTGTGTGTGTGTGTGTGTGTACCATAGACTGTATAAAATAGTGTGTGTGTGTGTGTGTCATAGACTGTATAAAATAGTGTGTGTGTGTGTGTGTGTGTGTACCATAGACTGTATAAAATAGTGTGTGTGTGTGTGTGTACCATAGACTGTATAAAATAGCGTGTGTGTGTGTGTGTGTGTGTACCATAGACTGTATAAAATAGGTGTGTGTGTGTGTGTGTGTATCATAGACTGTATAAAATAGTGTGTGTGTGTGTACCATAGACTGTATAAAATAATGCCTGCGTGTGTGTGTGTGTGTCATGGACTGTATAAAATAGTGTGTGTGTGTGTGTATCATAGACTGTATAAAATAGTGTGTGTGTGTGTGTGTGTGTGTATATAGACTGTATAAAATAGTGTGTGTGTGTGTGTGTGTCATAGACTGTATAAAATAGTGTGTGTGTGTGTGTGTGTACCATAGACTGTATAAAATAGCGTGTGTGTGTGTGTGTGTGTGTGTACCATAGACTGTATAAAATAGGTGTGTGTGTGTGTGTGTATCATGGACTGTATAAAATAGTGTGTGTGTGTGTACCATAGACTGTATAAAATAGCGTGTGTGTGTGTGTGTATCATGGACTGTATAAAATAGTGTGTGTGTGTGTATCATAGACTGTATAAAATAGTGTGTGTGTGTGTGTGTGTGTATCATGGACTGTATAAAATAGTGTGTGTGTGTGTGTGTGTGTGTATGTACCATAGACTGTATAAAATAGTGTGTGTGTGTGTGTGTGTGTGTGTATCATGGACTGTATAAAATAGTGTGTGTGTGTGTGTGTGTGTGTGTGTGTGTATCATGGACTGTTGGCTTCATTGTCAGATTAGAATGTTGCCGCTTGGTGTGTATCTGTGTGATCAAGTTATCTCTGCTGCTGCTGCCGTATACAGCACATGACATTGTGTGAGTGTATCCTATGTGTTTGTGTGTGTGTGTGATCTGGTCTGCAGTAGCTGTGTTTACATGAGTGTGTAAATGAATAATTCATTGGCTCATCCCCCCTTCTGTGCCCAGAAAAGCCAGCACTCTGTGTGTGTGTGTGTGCAATGTGAATACACTGCGCGTGTGTGTGTGTGAATGACTGAGCGAGTGTATGTTTACATGTATTCATTCCACAGTGTGTGTGTGTGTGTGTGTGTGTGTAACTACATAAATAGAGTATGTGTGTGTTAGAGCAGGCGAATTTGCTTTGGCAGTTGGTACACAGACATCAGGAAATCCCAGTTGAACATCCTCAGACACCCTCTTAACATGATGTGCACGCGCGCACACACACACACACACACACACACACACACACACACACACACACACACACACACAGGTCAGCTGCAAGATTGATCTGAGAGACTGGAGAGATGTCATTGAGACTATGGAGGTACGTCTAGGAGGAGACGTCAAAGGAGATCCATCAGTTAGAGAAGAGGTGGAGAGAAGAGAAGAGGAGAGATGGACGCCTTCCAATTCGGACCCTCACTGGACCCGTGTCCCAATCCATCAGAACAGGAGCACAGGGGATGCCATCTCTACGGAATTAGTGCCTGGCATGCGGGGGCGTGACATCACGATGATATCGTCTATTGGCACAACCCTACCACCCTCACTGGACCCCTACCAATTCGCCATCAGAACAGGAGCAGTGAGGAGAGAGTTGGGGTCACTACAGCAGAGGATGCCATCTCTACACCACTCCACTCTGCCCTGTCCCACCTGGACAACAGCAACACCTGTGTGAGAATGCTGTTCAGTGACTTCAGTTCAGCATTCAACACCATCATCCCCTCCAAACTGATCACCAAACTCAGTGAACTGGGCATCAACACCTCCCTCTGTAACTGGATTCTGGACTTCCTAACCAACAGACCTCAGATAAATCACAACTCCTCAACCATCACCCTGAACACCGGGGTTCCACAGGGATGTGTGCTGAGCCCTCTCCTCTACTCCCTCTTCACCTACGACCTGTACATGGCTCTATCATCATTATCAAGTTTGCAGATGACACTACGGTGATTGGTCTCATCAGCAACAACAATGAGACGGCCAGGGAGGAGGTCCAGCACCTAACATCGTGGTGCACTGACAATAACCTGGCTCTCAACACCAAGAAGACCAAAGAGCTCATTGTATAAGTAAGTATAAGTATATATACTCTTTTGATCCCGAGAAGGAAATTTGGTCTCTGCATTTATCCCAATCCATGAATTAGTGAAACACACTCAGCACACAGGTGAAGCACACACTAATCCCAGCACAGTGAGCTGCCTGTATCAACAACGGCGCTCGGGGAGCAGTGAGGGGTTAGGTGCCTTGCCAAGTAAAAGCGTTGTCGAGATGTTAGTGTGAATGAAAAGAAGCTTATAGGCCATAGTGTGACATGCGTAAAGCAATGGTGTAGAGATGACGCCACAGGGTTTTATTTAAGAGAGCCTACTTTTGCATGTAGGCAATTTATATTCACAATACTTAGGCCCATAAAAATAAATATTATTTAATTGCATTTGTATTGGTTGTTTAGAGTAAAAAAATAATCGGTCGGTCTTAACGCAAGTATACAACTGGCAAGTCGGTCGGACTAAAAGGGGAAAAAATAAATATTTGGGTCGGTTCTAAATGAACATGGTCGGTTCTAAATTAACATGGTCGGTCGATGGATGTCCTGAGTGGGGTGAATAGGTACAGGATCCGCGGTGGATCCGCCTAGGAGTCTACTGCTGTGTGGGGAGAATAGGTACAGGACCCACACAGGATCCGCGGCGGGAGTCATCAGGTGCCTAGGAGTCTACTGCTGTGTGGGGAGTCATCAGGTGCCTAGGAGTCTACTGCTGTGTGGGGAGTCATCAGGTGCCTTCAAGAACAGGATCGATCTGATCAACTCCTCCACCCACCTGTAGTCATGAAACTGGAGGCCATTAGAGAAGTAGCCCAGGCAAAGATACGACACCACTTGAGGCCGTCAGGAAATGGCTGGGACTAAACTCTCATTCCACCCGGGACATAATCTTCCTCACACTTAACCCTCTAAGTGCCAGGGACATAGTCTTCCTCACACTTAACCCTCTAAGTGCCAGGGACATAATCTTCCTCACACTTAACCCTCTAAGTGCCAGGGACATAGTCTTCCTCACACTTAACCCTCTAAGTGCCAGGGACATAATCTTCCTCACACTTAACCCTCTAAGGGCTTCTACACACCTGACGCACCCAACCGGTAGCGCGACACCGTGACGTCAAAATGGCGTAGATCTCTCTGGCGCGCCAGGGTTTGGGCCGTGTAGCACACGGTAGCGCGACAATGTGACGTCAAAATGGCGTAGATCTCTCTGGCGCGCCAGGGTTTGGGCCGTGTAGCACACGGCGCTTCCACTCATTTTTTTCAGACGAGCGACAAAGGCGGAAACAGGAAGTTGGACTAGTTCGAGGGCAAGCGAGTTGCAGTGTTTTGTTACAGTCGTGAATTTTTAATAGTTTGCTGGATAAGTTAACAAAGTTACTAGTGAGAGTTGCAACACATGGAATTAAGAGGAAAGAATAGAAACAATTTATTTTCAAACAAAGGATATCTATTAAGGCCTGAACAAAATCTCTTTCCACTTCAGGAAATTACACAAACTCAGCCAGCTGCTAGCTAGTTAAATTATTTAAATTATTAAAATTTCCCTCGAGATGACTAAAGTATCTATCTATATATCCATCCATCTATCTATCTACCTGTGCACACACCTTGGAAACAGTAGCAATAGTAGCAACCAAAGTCTGAAGTACCATCACAAAGTCTAGCTAGGTAGCTACTAGTGTTTCTTACTGCAGCTTCTTCTGCTGTGTAATGTAGTTAGCGTTAGTCTTTTCACAACAGCGACACCTCTGTTAAGGAGAATATTGCAACTAGTGTCGCGACCACCACGCGCGAGTATAAATGGTTACGGCGCTTCTGTGACGTCACATTGTCGCGCTACTGGTCGGGTGGGTCGAGTTTGTGGGACGTTTAAGTGCCAGGGACATAGTCTTCCTCACACTTAACCCTGTGTAAGTGCCAAAGTCGCAAAATTGCGTCAAACAACGTCACTGATTAAAACAGAAGATAGATCCCAGTACAGTGACAAATCTGTAGTCTCCACCACTAGTTGAAGGACATCCAGAACCCGAATTTGATGCACAAAATTTTCAGGAAGTTATTGTATTACATATGAGAAACACGAAGATGACATGCATTTCTTTGTAATGACGCAGAAGTGATGCGAGCCAGTTTTGCACAAATTGAAGCAGAAATGCACCAAATGTTGAAGTCTTGGGTCTGTTATCCACCTATTACGATTCTGAAGGAGAATATCAGCCTTTTGGAGAATATGATCGATCGTCTATTGACAGGGATAGTCACGGTGCATCTGTGAATGGAGGTGCGTATTTGCGTGTATATGACAGTATCCACTAAGCATACCATTCTTATTTCGACCCTCTGCCCAACATAGCTTGGAGGTTGCAGTGGTAATCGTGATGATAGTGTCCGTAATGGACGTGGTATAGACAGCAGGGGTATAATAAATAAATAAATAGGGCTCTGAAGAACTACAAAGTCACCCGCGATAGGAACTAATTTGACCAGGCTACTGTCAGTTAGCCTGGTATTGTATAGTAGCATAGGGTTTGTGATTATAGTAATAGTTTACTATTGTTGGTTTACATGTGATTGTTTTCCTGTTCATTTGTTATGTGGGTGAAATGACAAAAAAAGAAAAACGTAAAACTGCTAAAACATGTTCAACATCCAGGATTTACTGAAAGGTGCATAATTCCAGGTGGTTGCCATCCAGTTACGTCAAAATATGCAAATTAGATGAGTAAATTGACCCCTTTTTAAACGTTTGTTCATACTCAATGATTTTCACATTTACAGAAGGACTTTATCTCTGACCACTTACAAGCCATGGCCTTTTGAAATGTTGATGTGAAAATCCAATGTTGTTTTTTTTTTAAAACCCTGGCGCCTAAATGGTTAAGAAAGGGGGTCTGGGGTCCCAAATGTGGAACGGACTTCCTCCTGTGTGTGTGCGTGTGTGTGTGTGTGTGTGTGTGTGTGTGGTACAGACTTCCTCCACTACAAGACTAAGACCAACTCACCTCATGAGCATGTTTAACAGCCATTATGCTGCAGCCAGACAGCTAGCCAGAGCTTCCCTCCTATTGGTTTGGAAACAGAACAATACAAATCTGACTGGCTGGGTGTGTGTGTGTGTGTGTGTGTGTGTGTGTTCATAATGTTTTAGAGTTTCAGATCATTTCTGTTTTGTTTTTTTTACTTACAGCATTTTATGACAAGAACAACAGAACCATCTCTTCTCATTAAGACAAAAAGTACACACACACACGCGCACACACCACACACACACACACACACAGACACACACAAACACGCACACGCACACACAGAAAAACAAATCAGACATTGTGGACCTGAGAGAGAACAGGGAAAAGATGAATAAATCAAATCGAGAGTTTTGTGTGTCTGAGACAGAAAAAGAGTGTGTGTGTGTGTGTCTCTCCAGAGTTCTGTGTGTGTGTGTGTCTGAGACAGAAAAAAAAGAGTGTGTGTGTCTCTCCAGAGTTCTGTGTGTGTGTGTCTGTGTGTCTGAGACAGAAAAAGAGTGTGTGTGTCTCTCCAGAGTTCTCGTGTGTGTGTCCGAGACAGAAAAAGAGTGTGTCTTTCCAGTTTTGAGTTCTTCTGGGGTCATCTGTGACAGGACAGAAAAAAGCAGGACTAGAAGAACTCTGGAGAACCCAGTGGAACTCTGGAGAACCCTGGAGAACCCAGTGGAACCCTGGAGAACCCAGCGGAACTCTGGAAAACACAGTGGAACTCTGGAGAACCCTGGAGAACCCAGCGGAACTCTGGAGAACCCAGTGGAACTCTGGAGAACACAGTGGAATTCTAGAGAACCCTGGAGAACCCAGTGGAACTCTGGAGAACCCAGTCCCTCCGTCCCAAGCGCTCCAGAGGGTGTGGTCACAGTCCAGGAGGAGGAGTGGTCTGGGGGCGGATGCCTGGATGGGGCGGAGTCTATGGTGTGGATATGTGGTGGGCATGGTCAGAACGGAGGGGAGGGGTCAGGGGAGAAGGGGCGAAGCTCTGGTCTATAGCTGTGCACGTCCTGGAGTGTGTAGGTTGCTATGGAATCCAGAAGCCAACCACGGCTCACCACCAGATCACCGCCTGGCAAATCTGGGCAGGAGAGATGATATCACACACACACACACACACACACACATATCAGGTACAGCTCGGCAAATCTAGACATGAAAGATGATATCACACATGCACACTCTAAGAAGTGAATCTGATGACATGACAAACTGGAATAGCCATTAAGAGTTTTCTTCATGGAGACTTCCGGTATGAGGTGTGCGGAGTAGACGCGTAGGCAACTGGCTCCCACGACTTAACTTACAGTTTACCTTTAAAACCTCTCTTTTTCTAAAAATTGTAGTTTGCAAAAGGCTAGTGTAACTATACCGACTATTTTTTACGTCTCGACTATGTCTAAAACTAAGGGCAAGCAAGATAAAGATGCCTCTTCTTCGTCTGCTGGCGTCACGCTAGCAGAACTTAGCTCTCTGTTAGAAGAGCACAGGAAAGCATTATCTGCAGACTTTAAGTCACCTTTTGAGGCTTTGACAACCACACTGGACGGATTGCACTCGACTGTTGCAGACCATGGGCAGCGGATCAGTTCTTTGGAAGACAACTCTAATGAGGTGGTCGATCGTCTCCAGCAGTTAGAGGAAGCCTCTGCAGCCCTCCAACAAGACAACATGTCGCTTAGAACGAAGCTAGCCGACCTGGAGGGACGCAGTAGGCGCCAAAACATCAGGATTATCAGCCCACCTGAGTCACTGGAGGGGTCACGACCAACCACGTTCTTTTCCTAACTACTTGTGGATGTCTTTGGCACGGAAGTCCTCTCTTCACCCCCTGAGCTCGATCGGGCCCACCGGAGCCTCGCACCCAAGCCTGCTACAGGAGATAAGCCTCTCCTCTGTCACGTCGTATTCCTACAATCCCATTGTAATTTCAGACCATGCAACTGTTGTCATGGATGTCTCCTTCCCAGGCAGATCTCTCTCCCGCTCTCCCTGGCGCTTTAATTCGTTGTTACTCTCTGACACCAACTTTATTAGCACAATTAATAGTATTGATCTTTTCATATCTACTAATGTCAAACCAGATGTATCTGCAGGTGCTATATGGGAGTCATGTAAAGCTTACTTAAGAGGTGAAATAATATCTTACTCTGCCTATCAGAAAAAGATTGCTAGGGAAAAGAAAGTCTCTCTCTCCAACGATATAGCAGAGCTGCAGTCAAAGTGTGTAGACACACCTGATGCTGATGTTTTCAAAGAACTACTTACAAAGAAGGCAGAATATGACATTCTGGCCTCCAATGAAACGGCAGAGTCCCTTTTAAAAACACCTCATAATTATTATGAGTTTGGAGATAAACCAAGTAAATTGCTTGCTCACCAAATTCAGCAGTCCTCCTCATCAATGCACATCAACCAGATTAACACAAATATTGGAACAACTATTAACCCTCAATCCATTAACAATCAGTTCAGAGACTTTTATGCTTCATTATACTCCTCTGAGTGTCTAAATAGCGAAACACAATATGATAACTTTTTTAGTTCCTTAGATATTCCTTCTATCAACTCTGACGTGGCATCTAGCCTGGACGCACCATTTACAATAAATGAACTTAGGAGTGCTTTATTGCTTATGCAGAATGGAAAATGCCCTGGCCCTGATGGTTTCTCTGCCGATTTTTTTAAAACATTTGCAGATACACTGTCCCCACTGCTACTTAACATGTTTAATGACTCGCTGCAAAGTGGCTCTCTTCCTCTCACATTACGTCAGGCTACGATCTCTCTTATATTGAAAAAGGATAAAGACCCCCTGTCCTGTAGTAATTATCGCCCCATCTCTCTGCTCTGTGCAGATGTCAAAATACTGGCTAAAATGCTGGCTAGACGTCTAGAGTGTGTCCTTCCAAATATCATCGCCGCAGACCAAACAGGGTTTGTAAAAACATTCTGACATTCTGTATTCACCCACAACCTCTGACAAACCTGAGCTGGTCATTTCAATGGATGCCGAAAAGGCATTTGACCGTGTGGAGTGGCCCTACCTGTTTTACACATTAAAACGTTTTGGCTTTGGCAATACATTTATATCATGGATTAGGCTTTTGTATACATCCCCTCTTGCTTGTGTCCGCACAAATATAGACTTTTCTGACTATTTCTACCTCGAACGTGGTACCCGTCAGGGCTGCCCACTCTCTCCGTTGCTGTTCGCCATTGCCATTGAACCTCTAGCAGTAGCCCTCAGGTCCAGTCAGATGCAGGGCATCTCAAGAGGCGGCATAGAACATAAGGTATCCCTGTACGCCGATGACCTCTTGGTCTTTCTATCTTGTCCAGAAAATGTATTCCCCTTGTATTAACTGTTTTGAAAGACTTATTTCAACATATTTCAGGTTATAAATTAAATCTGCATAAAAGCGAACTTATGCCAGTTAATGCGGCAGCCTCAGCCTATCCCCTCTCAAAGTTACCATTCAGAACGTCTCTGGAGCACTTTAAATATCTGGGTATCTGTGTAACAAAAACTATTCAGAACTATTTAAATGTAACTTCTCCCCTCTTTTAGCCAGGCTATCCCAAGACGTCCACCGGTGGTCCCTCTTGCCTCTGTCTCTCGCTGGTCGGATAAATTTTATTAAAATGAATGTACTGCCCAAGTTCTTGTATCTTTTCCAGTGTGTACCTATTTTCCTCACTAAACCCTGCTTTTCTGATCTGGAAAGACCTAGGTATTGTGTCAATAAAACAGCTTTACATTAGTGGCATATTTGCTTCCTTCAGCCAGCTAACTCAGGTTTTCAATTTGCAGCCCACTTCTCCTACTCTCACTGATACCATACTTGGTGTTAACCCCAATCTCAAAGGTTCCATTTCAATACTGTACAATACTCTTCTCAAAAGTTAGACAACAACCTCTGATGCTTTACGCAATGCTTGGTCTGCGGAGCATGCCCTGAATTGGGTCCACTCCTCGTCTGTCTGTGCTCGCCATGGAGTTTTACAGTGCAAAGTGATTCACAGAGTACACTGGTCTAAAAGTAAGCTTGCTCGTATCTACCCTGACATTGATCCAAACTGTGACAAATGTCACCAAGGACCAGCCAATCTCAGTCCCATGTTCTGGTCTTGCCCCTCCCCTGCCCCTCCCCTGCTCCCTCTCAGCCATCACATCTGCCAACCTCCAACCCTCACCCTTACTCGCCCTGTTTGGTGTCCTACCCATTGGCCTCTCACTGCCGTCCTATTTTGCTGAGCTTGTTGCCTTTCTCACACTGCTAGCAAGACGTGCCATTCTCTTGCGGTGGAAAAGCCCTTGCCCCCTTCTCACTCTCAATGGATAAAGGATGCGCTTCATTTTATGAGATTGGAGAAAATTAAATACTCCCTTCGTTTCTCAGAACGGAAATTCCATAAAATCTGGCAACCCTTCCTTGATCATGTCAGGTCTCTCCATCTAGACATTGACCCTGATGTCTAGACAACTAGTTATACCCCCAAAAAAAAAAAGAGAGAGAGGGGAAAAAAGAAAGAAGCGCAGCAGCTGGTTTGTTTTGTCTGGTTGTGTGTGTTTTTTATGTTTTATTATTATTTATTTATTTTTATGTATTATTATTATTATTATTATTATGATCATATAGATTTAGTCAGATTTTTTTTTTCTTCTTTTTTCTTTTTAGCATGCCCAAATTTCCGTCAATGATTCCCTGACACTGAAAGACCGGGTACACGAAACTTGGTGGGCATGTAACCCCACATGGATAGCATGGAACCATCGTTTTTGCTTTTGATCTGTAGCCCCCGCTGGACTGGACCCCGAAAGGAGGGTAGGGCAGACACACAGTTTTCTGTGAATATCTCAAAAACCGTAGGGGTTTAGGAGGACCATCTTTTTTTGTATGTTGATCTCAAGGGGCAACCCATGTCAACCCATTCCATAACCACTCATTTCATGTATAGCACTACCTAGTTAAACACAAAAAAAGTAAAAATGAGGTGTTGTAATTGAAGGTATCTGTGACCTAACATAGTCAAAACTGCAATTAAATTGGAAGTGTAGGATCATTATGACACCCTCTGTATGCACGCCAAGTTTTGTGGAATTCGCTTCATGGGGGCCACACAATAAATTAATTTATGCTACTATACACCAACTGGCCTGTAGGTGGCGGAGACAGTTTTCTGTGAATATCTCGAGAACCGTGGGGCCTAGGAGGTCCACCTTTTTTTATGTATGTTGGTCTTAAGGGGCATGTTAACCCATCCCATTACCACTTATTTCATGTATAGCCACCTAGTTAAAAATTAAAAAAGCAAAAAAATTAGGTGTTTTCATCACAATATCTCTGGCTGACAAGGTCAAAACTGCACGAAATTAAAAGTGTAGGATCATTATGACACCCTCGAATGCATGCAATGCAAGTTTTGTGTACTTTCGTTCATGGGGGGCCTTACAATAAAATAATTTATGTGTACATTTAGTGGCGTACACCAACAAGGATTCCCGGACACTGAAAGACCGGGTACACAAACTTGGTGGGCATGTACCCCACATGGATAGCATGGAACAGTCATTTTTCGCTTTGATCTGTAGCCCCCGCTGGACTGGACCCCCGAAGGAGGGTAGGGCAGACACAGTTCTCTGTGAATATCTTGAGAACTGTAGGGCCTAGGATGACCAATTTTTCCTCGTTATGTTTGCCTCCAGGGGTCATGTTAACCCATTCCATGTGCACACATGTGCATAAACAGATACACACGCATACACATACATTTACAGTAATCATACGTATGACACATACTCACACAGTAGACATATGTACGCATGCATGCACATGCACAAACACACATACGCAGGCAAACACACAAGCACGCACATATACACACACACACACACACACACCCACACACATAAACATAAACTTGTACACGCACACATGCACACAATTCAAGAATTTTTCCCGTCATCTACTTCCTGAATTTTTGGTCATTGATACCCGGGACACCGAACCACCGGGGTACATGAAATTTGGTAGGTATGTAGCCCCACTAGACTTTTACGAAAAAATTTCATTTCGTCCCCGGGGACCATCACCCCCCCCCCCCCCCCCCGTGCTGGGCCCCCCGAACCGCAAAAAAAAAAAAAACAGTTTTTCCTAAATAACTACCTGAACCGTGGCACTGAGGATGAAGAATCTTTTATGGTATGTTGGTCTCAAGGGCCCACATCAACCTGGCTCATAATCACTCATTTGTGATATGCACCCCCACCCCCCCAGTAAAAAATGAAAATGCAATATTATTCTGCTTTAATCGCCCCTATCTTCAGTTAAGATGTTCAGAACTGCACCAAATTTTATGCATTATGATTGACCTGGCATTCTCTGGGGGTATGCCAAGTTTAAGAGAATTTCATCCATGGGGGTCTAAAAAATTAGGTTATGTGTACATTTAATGGCCTGTAAATGGCGGTGCACACATATACACATGCACACACACAGGCACCCACATACTATCGGTATTAGAACGGCCGATACATAATTACAAATTCAGTAGGATTAAAAGAAAGCCAAAATAAATATTCATCATCATCATGGCTGCATTTTCAGTATTGGCGATAAGTAGTCGCTTTGTCCACTAGATGGCGATCGTTGCAGTGAGACGTAATTTTGTTGGAAGTTAAAAGTGGGTTGGAAAAACAATGGACGCTTCCTACAAGGACTGTAATTTACCGCAGCTTAACCTCTAATAAGGATAGGACGATGTTCACATGAAATGTAATTCCCATTTCTTCTTGAAGCCGCGAAATAAATCTGAGGATGTTTATCGGACATGCTTGGTTTTACTGCAGGTAATGCGTTAATCTTGTAATATCAATAAGGACCTAGGTAATGTTACCGTTAGCGTTGGTTGAGTGATGGAGGCCCATTTGATTGATTGCATTTGTAGAAAACTATAAATGCGGTTATACCAAGCAAATTGATAGCAGCACTGTTTGTATCTTTCGACTGTCATTTATTGCACGCTACAAAAATCATTCTGTGCAATGGAAGATTTACCAACGCTTACACGGTCTGATACAGTTTTGCCTATACATGCTTGAGACTGAGACGCCTGTTTATTTTGTTTTTTAAGTCGCAGCAGGGTGTGAGAGGGGAATCGATGTGCTTTGATTCCAGCTTGGTAGTTGTAGTCTGTGAAATTAAAAAGCACGCGTGTGTGTGTGAAGTATCCAAACAATGACACCTTCATTATGGCTGCTTTAGCAACACACCTTAAGCTACTGTGTAGTGGGTCCCATTTAGAAGTGGCTACTTCATTCAAAGCTTTCCTTGACTCATGGAGCTGCGTGAATGTTATTACAACTTTTGCAATGCCCGCGATATGGCAGTTTAAGTCCGCTTTGATACTGTAAAGGCGTAAGCCATTGGTTTCAAAAGGAGATTTTATTTGTGTCGCCAGCATAGCCTATTGACAATTTATGTTGTAAATAGGCCTACCTTATAATCCTAACTGTAGCTTAGGGAAGCTAACAACTTCTATTAGGATCTAGTTTGTTAGTTATCGTTTTGTCATAACTCCCTGATGCATTTTTGCATTTAGAATAGCCAGAGCGTGGATATCTCAATCGGAAAATTAAACAATATCGGGTGCCTATGGACTAGGCTGGGTGAACCCAGCCTGATTTATTTTATTTTTTTTGATTTCTTAAAAGATTGAGCTTGGTCTGATGAAAGCCAGACTAGCCATGGACCTCAGTTACACAATGCAAGGGAACATGAATCAGCCTATATTTGCACGAACAATAACGGACAATAGCTCTTCAACTTTGGCCCGTTAAAATGTGTATGAACAGTCTAGCGACACATTTCATCAAGGCCCATTTGGACATGTCAGTTATTTGCACCACTGGTTAGATGTAAAACAGCATTTCGTTTCAGACTACTGTTACTTAATTTGTGCATTAACAATAATGTTTCAGACTACTGTTACTTAATTTGAGCATTGACAATAAAGTATTACATGAACTAAAGATGACTAAAATCTTATGTAGAAGAAGGAACATCCATCCATCCAAAAATGACCTTTGTTTTTGATAGCTGTTGAAAACGGCATGGAACTGACAGAGATGTTTTTGTTTATAAATACATAAAAAATAAATTAATAAATAAATAACATTATGCTGATACCTTTTGCTTTTCCCAAATACAATGTAGCCTACAGGTGTAAGTGACCTTTCATCAATCCAGTTGCAATGGATGGACTGTGATGAACTGCCCTACTTGTGATTGTTTAGAGATTTTAAAGGTTTCATAACAATGCTACATCTTCTTTGGCTATTCTACAATCTATTCACCTTTTCAGCACCAGTAGGCTACTTTCTGTGCAGCCAAGACACACACTCAGGCATGCCAAACAAGCATACACAAAAGTTTCAAGAGTGGGGATGGAGTAAAATATGGAGACAAATTGAAGTGTGATTTATTTTCAAGGAACGGATGTCCAGGACTGAGCGGGCGGTCATATTTTGTACCGCTATGCGGTACATCTAGTTGGTATTGTTTTTGTGTTATTTGTTTGTCCTTGTGAGCGATGAGCATGGCTTGCATTTAGGTACGGTTTGTCTATGTACTGATATGTGAAGGCACGTATTAGATTATCACTACCAGGATTACCTGTATCAAAACCCATTATACCCCATTTCATTAATACTTTTCTGTAAGGGAGGAGAGGGGGCGGGGGTGGGAGTTGGGGGTAAACTGTTTCATTGTTAGTACCTTGTTTTACAAAATTAATCTTTGTATTAATTTCACTTCATGGATGAGGTGTAATATGTATCTGTTATACTCAAAATCCCACAAATAAATCATACAAAAAAAAGAAAAAAAAAAGTTTTCTTCATTACAGTAACAGACATGCATCTATGTGTGTGTGTGTGTGTGTGTGTGCGTGCATCTGTGTGTGAGTGTGCGTGTGCATCTATGTGTGGGTGTGTGTGTGTGTGCGCGCGTGCATCTGTGTGTGAGTGTGTGTGTGTGCACGTGCATCTGTGTGTGAGTGCGTGTGTGTGCGCGTGCATCTGTGTGTGAGTGCGTGTGTGCGTGCATCTGTGTGTGAGTGTGTGTGTGTGCGTGTGCATCTGTGTGTGAGTGTGTGTGTGCATCTATGTGTGGGTGTGCGTGTGTGCGCGTGCATCTGTGTGTGAGTGTGTGTGTGTGTGTGCACGTGCATCTGTGTGTGACTGCGTGTGTGTGCGCGTGCATCTGTGTGTGACTGCGTGTGTGTGTGCGCGCGTGCATCTGTGTGTGAGTGTGTGTGTGTGCACGTGCATCTGTGTGTGAGTGTGTGTGTGTGCAGGATGAGTCAGATGATGCTAATCATAGTGTGTGTGTAGTGTGTGTAGTGTGTGTAGGAAAGGAGAGGATGAGTCAGATGATGCTAATCGTAGTGTGTGTAGTGTGTGTAGTGTAGGGCTTTGACTCCGAACTTCGTTATTCGAATATAATTCGATTATTTTAAAAAATAAAGATATTCGAACACATTTTAGGGATCTCTTAATATTCGAACCTGTAGCCTATGGAAATATGTTTTTGTAAATGTATTTGGTTGTAGCCTAAACGTTGTTTTCAATTCAGTTTCCAAGGTTTTTTTCACGCCTGGTGAAGTAAAATTGCGAGCTCATTAGCAAGGCTATTATTGGCCATCTGGGCTCCTGTAGGTTAGCATACTGGCTGGTTCGCGCTTAGTGAGCTCAGCTCCCACATAGACATTTTTATTTTAAACTTAACCTTCCTCTGATTTTAATCACCTTAGTTATCAATCAAAGCAAACAGGGAAAAGAAATGGCAACACAATCATTAAAAACACTCAAATAAATAAATGTGCAGATAATTCTGAATGAAAAGCAGCACTGGTTGAAGCCTGGAAATATTGTAAACAAAGTAACGTTAGCTTAATTTGCTAGTTTATCATAGTCTATGGTTAGACTGTTCAGTTTCCCCACGTGTGTTTAAGTTTCAATTGAATACTTTTTCTCCTTGGGACAGGCCCGTTTGAGTCTTGGAAAATACTTTTCCATTTACATTGGGATTGAGATGATTAGAATTTAGCAGTCAATTTGAATGCAGTAGTTTTGAACAAATTCGTGCAGCGTGCTAATTATGCTAACCGGATTTAATAGCAATTCAGCCAGTCGCCTTGCACGACACGTTTGGATTACATGTGCATGCTGAGGAGGGATGCGCCTGTTGAGAGGGAGAGAGAGAGAGTGCACGGGGCAAGGAGAGTCTGTGTTGAGGTAGGCCTACTTCTACCGCCTACTCTGGTAGAGTTTGACATACTACAATGCAAGATATATTTAGCCTATTTTATTTATGGACAACATAAGGCAGGATGTGTGTGTTGCTTTTAATTATGAATGTTCTATCGAACGTATTTTTTATTGATATCGCTTACATGTCTATTGCTATACATATCGCTATCGTTGTATCGCCCAGCCCTATGCTCAATAATAAAAAAATTTTGACACACGCATTTACTCAGCCTTTTCGTGTTGCGTAGTCTATTGACATTGACTGATACACTGCCCTCTGATGGACAGAACAAATAGAACTTAAGTTTGATACCAATATCGGTCTTACGGAAGACATTTAATGGTTAAAATATTATTAATACATATTCAAATTTTAATATTAATAATCAAACGAACTTCGAATATGATTTTTGGGCAAAAGTCAAAGCCCTAGTGTAGTGTGTGTAGGAAAGGAGAGGATGAGTCAGATGATGCTAATCGTACACACACTACACACGCACACACTCTACACTACACACTCACACTACACACTACACACACACACACACACACACACACACACACACACACACACACACACACACACACACACACACACACACACACACTACACAAACACACACAATTATTAATGACATTTCTTGTCATTACTAATTCAGAGTAACATCTGCCATTCACTGATCTGATGGAGGAGAATAAACCCTTTTGTTTGTTGTGTGTGTGTGTGTGTGTGTGTGTGTGTGTGTGTGTGTGAATGAGTGAGAGGGAACTTTCCACTTACCTCTGAATTTGAAGTTGGTTTCTGATTCTGAATCAGGCTGTACAATCACAAGCTGCGAAGAACACTGTCACACACACACACACACACACACACACAAATGAACTGTGGACTGACACTGACAGTGTGTGTGCGAGTGTGTTCATCATAAAACTTCTGATAAAAGGCCTACAATAACCCAATAAACACAAGGAAACGCTCTGGCTAAAATCTAAAACTATTTAATTCACAAGCTACCATCAATTGGCAGAACCAGCAAACACAGAGTGAAAACAATCAAACGCATTATTAAAATAATCAAACACAGTGTTAGAACAATGTTGGAGATTTGGTTATTAGAGATTTGGTTATTATTAGAAGTTTTACGTGTGTGTGTGTGTGTGTGTGGATGTGTATATACAGTATTTGTGTATGTGTGTGTGTGTGTGTGTGTCTGTGTGTATGGTTAGTCTTACGTTTTTGGAGAAGTGACCAAGGTCTTCCACCACAACACCTCCACAAAGCTCAACCATCTCTTGCATGTGACCTGGAGATACACACACACACACACACACACAGAAACACAAGCTTTACTGCTATGCTCCAAAGACACCTGGCCTTTTCTTCCATGACCAGCCGCTTGTGGTATGCTTAGTATTGCATGGTGCACCGAAATTACAAAAGTATCGCAATACCCTGAAATTAAAAATGTCACAATGCCTAATTTTTTTCGATACTTTATAAGAATGAAGTGTTCTTTTGGAACAACATGCATGTGCCTCTCTGAGCCCGCACGTCTCCACACGGTGCAGATCCACTTTGCTGCGCGGCTGAAGCGTTCAAATGCCTCCCCTCATTCAGACGCGTGTGGGCGTTTCATCTAAAATGTCAGCACTGCCTTCCCAAAATGCTTTGCGGCCGCGTTACCCATAGCAATTAAGTGGAGAGGGTGCAACAGTTGCGTTACCATATTAGGCTAGGAGCATCTGCAACGTCACACACACTTGCCATATTAGGCTAGGAGCATCTGCAACGTCACACGCACTTGCCATATTAGGCTAGGAGCATCTGCAACGTCACACGCAAGCACACACTTGCCATATTAGGCTAGGAGCATCTGCAACGTCACACATACTTACCATATTAGGCTAGGAGCATCTGCAACATCACACACACTTACACACTTGCCATATTAGGCTAGGAGCATCTGCAACGTCACAGACACTTACACACTTGCCAGTCATTTGAACTTAAAGGTCATTTAGCCCTACTGTTGGGTTTGATGTAATTTCAGAAATTGGCTACGCAACCTTGTCAAACTTTTACATCTGGAGAGATTTTCTTCGACTTGTTAGTTTTTTGAACGTTTATTTTATCTAATGACACAGAACACATAACAAATTGCTTCCACATATCCTTGTTATGCACTATGTGCAACTATTTTTCACTAGCCTAAAACCATGAGACTGAAGGCAAATTACTCTCACATATTTCTTAAAGTGACAGGCACTCAATCACACACACCACCAATGCACACTCAATTAGACCTACACACCACATTAAAGATATGCCTAAGTGTACATTATACTATACTAACGGCTAGTTGCCATCTCTGCACCTCCTTGCAAAGATGCTAACGGCTAGTTGCTATCTCTGCACCTCAAGCTCTTGTGTGAATTACTCACAAAGTTGTTACTGTGTAAAATTGACCTCGTGCTTCACAGCAATGTGTCGAAATATAAAATGCAAATCACATAGAACTCAACTTGCAAGCCATTTATTCACCCATTTCAAGAATGCAGGAGTAATCCAGATAGAAACTACAGTAACGTATACAGGCCACATACAGGTCAAATCAGTTAGGGATGCATGAGGGATACACACACATATGCACACACACACACTTACACACGCACAATGATATCGGCCCGACATCGGTGTCTGCAGATAACAGCTTCATAACTTAATTATCGGTATATGGACATTTCTGCCGATGTGCCTGGCCGATGTGTGCGTGTGTGGTGGTGAGTGGTGTATGTGAGTCGTGGTATTATTGTGTGGTGTGTGTGTGTGCGCAGTATGTGTGTGCGTGTGTATGGTGATGTGTGTCGTGGTGTGTGTTATGTGCGTGGTGTTATTGTGTGTG
>NC_063194.1:36063336-36100836 GCF_017589495.1 Alosa alosa | reverse complement strand
TGTGTGTGTGTGTGTGTGTGTGTGTGTGTGACAGAGAGAGTGAGAGAGAGTGTAAGTGTGTGTGTGACAGAGAGAGAGAGAGAGTGTGTGTGTGTGTGTGTGTGTGTGACAGAGAGAGTGAGAGGGAGAGTGTGTGTGTGAGAGAGAGAGTGTGTGTGTGTGTGTGTGTGTGACCGAGAGAGTGAGAGAGTGTGTGTGTGTGTGTGTGTGTGTGTGTGACAGAGAGAGTGAGAGAGTGTAAGTGTGTGTGTGTGACAGAGAGAGAGTGAGAGAGTGTGTGTGTGTGTGTGTGTGACAGAGTGAGAGTGAGAGAGAGAGTGTAAGTGTATCGATATCGACTGATATGAAACACATATCGTATACAGTTTTCAGCCAAATCGCTATATCGGCCAGCCCTACACACACACACACACACAGAAACACACGGTTGACACACACACACCTGTCCTGATGATGACGTGGGTAGTGTCGGACGTCACGTGGGGGGTCACGCTGCTCCCCATCCTCTTAGCGAACCTCTTCGCCTCCACCTGGGCACACACACACACACACACACACACACACACACACACACACACACACACACACACACCACATGAGTCATCTGTGCAGATATCACACACACACACACAGAAATGAATCATACCTAACTACAACACACAGTTGATTTTAGAATGGCAGCCGCCACAGCAAAATTAATGCCGCTGCGGTATCAGAAGGGCAGGCGCAAAATGTAGTTGCAGTTAAATGACCGACGTAACCTCCTCCGCTAGTCAAAATGTAGTTGCGTTTAAATGGCCGACGTAACCTCCCCCGCTAGTCAAAATGTAGTTGCGTTTAAATGGCCGACGTAACCTCCCCCGCTAGTCAAAATGTAGTTGCGTTTAAATGGCCGACGTAACCTCCCCCGCTAGTCAACATGTATTATCTCGTCCAGACGTAGCTTACAGGTAGTTTTCCTCTTCATTTTGTAGTGGTGGCCACTGAGAACAAACAGGTCTAGCGGTAGCCGTCTGTCAACATCACACAATTTGGTGGAAAGGTGTAGCAGAGGCTAAGGAAAACCCATTCATTTTTGTAGCTGATCCAACTCAAAGGGAAATTCAAAGTATTTTCCATATAGTAGCTTATTAGCTTGCAACGACAGCAAAAGTGAAACTTGGAGAGTAGAAGTCTCTCCGCGACTCGATGATCGACGATTCGATGCAGGTAAAATGTATCGACTGGTAGATTAGTAACGGAGGTAAATGGGATTATAGCAATTTTGCAAGGGCACACAACATGGGAAAAACTTTTTGCACTTGCGGTGGTAGCCTACAGTTAACGTCAATCGCGTACAATAACCAAAGAAAGTAGAGTAGATGACTTGGTTGTGTTTCTACAAGGTGTTGGCACAAAATGTTATTTCTGTATTCCTTAATACTGTCCCTCAAATCACGCTAAAATGGTGGGATTAGCAAACAGTTCTTAAAAAAATTATAATTTAATAATTAAATCAAAGAGCCATTATGTTGTGTGTAAATAGAGGTTAAAAGAAAGAATCTATTTTTTATTTTTGTGTGAGAGAAGGGGAAATGTGACAGTGGGATGTTTTCATTTATTTATGAGTAAGTGTGTATGTGAGTGTGTGTATATACGTGTGTGCGTGTGTGTGTGTCTGCAGAGGAGTCTCATGCAGGCCGACAGGTTTAAAGCAGCAGTCTCAAGAGAGAGGCCACTGACAATGCACTTACCCAACCCCCACACATGTCCATGGCTAATGTGAGAGACACACACACACACACACCAATATAAGCATGTCCATGGCTAATGTAAGAGCTGCTTTCTGGATGTCGGTCTCAGATCACTCACACAGACACACACACAGACACACACACACACACCAATATAAGCATGTCCGTGGCTAATTCGAAAATCGATTGCACAATCGATTGTACCAAACAACACAAGTTTCGAAAACTAAAATAGGGAATCGATTTTAACCAAATATGTACACTATTAATTTTAAACAAATTAAACAAATAAAAAGGATAGATGTAATAAAATTCACAAACAAGAATATAAGAATATAAAAGAATTCCGAAGTGCAGTAAGCATTGCGAAAGCTAAAAAGAAAATTCCCACCAATTTTACGCACCGGAAACAGCTGTTTCAATCAGCTGCTGTGCTCCTCATGTTTTGCCAAAAAATGGAGGACAACAACCTGTGCGACATGAGAGAGACGAGTGATAGGCCCTAATAACTTGAGGAGTTCGATGTGGAATTACTTCGGATTTTTGGTATATCAAACTATGGAAAAGAACAAAGCGGTAGGCTATGCAAACTGTGCAATCGAGTTCTATGTAGGCGAAATTTGTTTGACATTTCTAATCGTAAACACAGACACAGATACGTTGAAGACTGCAGTAATGTTTGTCACTGATGTAATGGCAGTCCACTCAGTTTATTGTTTTTCGAGAATGTTGCACTCCTGTTTGTCATTGTGCACCTAAACTTCACGCCATTGTCGCCTACAAGCGCCCTCTTTACGTTAGGCCCTAATGCCTGTTAGTTGTCCGTGGATTGGCCTATATTTGGCGTTGAAAAATGGAAACGTCTTTAGACATGAAAAATCGATTTTACAATCGATTCAATGAACACTTATGTCTCAAAAATCGAACAGGATTTTTTCACAAAAGTGACAGCCCTACTGGCTGGTTCACGCTTAGTGAGCTCACACATAATAGACACTTTTATTTTAAACTTAACCTTCCTCTGATTTTAAATCACCTCAGTTATCAATCAAAGCAAACAGGGAAAATAAATGGCAACACAATCATTAAAAAAATAAATAAATAAATAAATAAATAAATAAATAAATAAATAAATAAATAAATAAATGTGCAGATAAGTCTGAATGAAAAGCAGCACTGGTTGAAGTCTGGAAATATTGTAAACAAAGTAACGTTAGCTTAATTTGCTAGTTTATCATAGTCTACTGGTTAGACTGTTCAGTTTCCCTACGTGTGTTTAAGTTTCAAACTAGATGTACCGCATAGCGGTACAAAATATGACCGCCGCTCAGTCCTGTACATCCGTTCCGCGAAAAAATAAATCACACTTCAATTTGTCTCCATATTTTACTCCATCCCCCACTCTTGAAACTTTTGTGTATGCTTGTTTGGCATGCCTGAGTGTGTGTGTGCGGCTGTACAGAAAGTAACCTACTGGTGCTGAAAAGGTGAATAGATTGTAGAATAGCCAAAGAAGATGTAGCATTGTTATAAAACCTTTAAAATCTCTAAACAATCACAAGTAGGGCAGTTCATCACAGTTCATCCATTGCAACTGGATTGATGAAAGGTCACTTACACCTGTAGGCTACATTGTATTTGGGAAAAGCAAAAGGTATCAGCATAATGTTATTTATTTATTTATTTATGTATTTATTTATGAACAAAAAACATCTCTGTCAGTTCCATGCGTTTTCAACAGCTATCAAAAACAAAGGTAATTTTTGGATGGATGGATTTTTTGTGAATGTTTCTTCTTCTACATAAGATTTTAGTCATCTTTAGTTCATGTAATACTTTATTGTCAATGCACAAATTAAGTAACAGTAGTCTGAAACGTTTTTGTTAATGCACAAATTAAGTAATAGTAGTCTGAAACGAAATGCTGTTTTCCATCTAACCAGTGGTGCAAATAACTGACATGTCCAAATGGGCCTTGATGAAATGCGTTGCTAGACTGTTCATACACATTTTAACGGGCCAAAGTTGAAGAGCTGTTGTCCGTTATTGTTAAATTACAAATATAGGCTGATTCATGTTCCCTTGCATTGTGTAACTGAGGTCCATGGCTAGTCTGGCTTTCACCAGACCAAGCTCAATCTTTTAAGAAATCAAAAAATAAATAGCGGGCAGATCAGGCTGGGTTCCCCGATATTGTTTAATTTTCCGATTGAGATATCCACACTCTGGCTATTCTAAATGCAAAAAATGCATCAGGGAGTTATGACAAAACTGGAACTAACAAACTAGATCCTAATAGAAAGCTGTTAGCTTCCCTAAGCTACAGGTAGGCTTATAAGGTAGGCCTATTTACAACATAAATTGTCAATAGGCTATGCTGGCGACACAAATAAAATCTCCTTTGGAAACCAATGGCTTCATGCCCAGTATCAAGCAGACTTAAACTGCCATATCGTTGGCCAAAAGTTGTAATAAAAATTCACGCCCAGCTCCATGAGTCAAGGAAAGCCTTGAATGAAGTAGCCACTTCTAAATGGGACCCACTACACAGTAGCTTAAGGTGTGTTGCTAAAGCAGCCATAATGAAATGAAGGTGTCATTGTTTGGATACTTCACACACACATGCCTTTTAATTTCACAGACTACAACTACCAAGCTGGAATCAAAGCACATCGATTCCCCTTCACACCCTGCGCACTTAAAACAAAATAAACAGGCGTCTCAGTCTCACGCATGTATAGGCAAAACTGTATCAGACCCGGTTAGTAACGTTGGTAAATCTTCCTTTGCACAGAATGATTTTTGTAGCGCGTGCAAAAAATGACAGTCGAAAGATACAATTACAGTGCTGCTATCAATTTGCTTGGTATAACCGCATTTATAGTTTTCTACAAATGCAATCAATCAAATTGGCCTCCATCACTCAACCAACGCTAACGGTAACATTACCTAGGTCCTTATTGATATTATAAGATTAACGTATACCAGTAGAAACCAAGCATGTCCGATAAACATCCTCAGATTTATTTAGCTTCAAGAAGAAATGGGAATTACATTTCATGCGAACATCGTCCTATCCTTATTAGACGTTCTCTGCGGTAAACTACAGTCCTTGTAGGAAGCGTCCATTGTTTTTCCAACCCACTTTTAACTTCCAACAAAATTACGTCTCACTGCAACGATGCGCCATCTAGTGGACAAACGACTACTTATCGCCAATACTGGAAATGCAGCCATGATGATGATGATGATGTATAGTTATTTTGATCTTTTAATCCTACTGAATTTGTAATTATGTATCGGCCGTTCTAATACCGATGGTATGTGGGTGCCTGTGTGTGTGTGCATGTGTATATGTGTGCACCACCATCTACAGGCCAATGAGTGTACAGTCACTAAATGTACACAATCTAATTTTTTTAAGACCCCCCATGGATACAATTCTACGAAACTTGGCATACCCCCAGAGAATGCCAGGTCAATCATACACATAAAATTTGGTTGCAGTTCTGAACATCTTAACTGAAGATAGGGGCGATTAAAGCAGAATAATATTGCATTTTCATTTTTTTTTTACGGGGGGTGCAAATCACAAATGAGTGATTATGGGCCAGATTGATGTGGGCCCTTGAGACCAACATACCATAAAGATTCTTCATCCTCAGTGCCACGGTTCAGTTAGTTATTTAGGAAAAACTGCTTTTTTTATTTCGGGGCCCAGCACGGGGAGTGGCCCCGGGACGAAACTAAATTTTCCGTAAAAGTCTAGTGGGGCTACATACCCACCAAATTTCATGCCGAATATTTTCGAATTTCAATATTAATAAACAAACGAATTTCGAATATGATTTTTGGGCAAAAAGTCAAAGCCCTAATTTTGTTAGAGAGTCTTAAAGAGGCTTAACAGGATAACGACAGTCCCTCGCGATGGTGAACAACAAGGAAGGTGGCTATGGCGAACGAAGAATGGGTTGTTTGAATCGGCGTTGGCGTCAACTTTGGAGGAGTTGGACTTGTGCTTTTCTTTGAAAGTTGAGCAACACAATGCACTTAAGTCATTACTTTTGAAGAAGGATGTATTTGCCGTTTTGCCGACCTGATACGGATATGGTCGTAGCGCCGGCCTATTGCATGCTTAGGCAGTTTGAAAGACAATTCTCTGCCCGCCCCTTGGATTAAGCGAGGTGAATGGTTCGATTCCAGACTATACATTTCAATGATATAGGATGGCCTGCCAGGCTACCTTTCTGCTGCATCTTTTCATCTCTCATGTCACAAACATAACAAACACACACACACAGTGAGAGAGATAAAGCCCGCCCTCAGAAACAACTGATAGGTAGGTCTTCAAAAATAGCACAAAGAGAGGCCAATCACTTGCCTATCAATCTCGCATGGATATGGGAAGTTTACCCCCCCCCGAAAAAAAAAACTCTTCGGGTCTACACGATTCACGTGAATGACATATTTTGATTCAAAAACTGTGATTTTCACCGAAAGGTGGCTAGTTTGCAGATATGACATATGCCTACCTTTGTTACAACCTGACGCAGCCAGCAAAACTTGCGGTACCGTTGTAACATTAGCATAAGCGTCATGAATGTAACAGTTCTAAAATTGTGATAGCCTTGTTGATAAACTGCATAAAATTTCTTTCATGTCTGAAGCATTTGGTCCAGTGATCTTTGAAGTTGCTGAAATTGGCTGTGATGGTGGCACAAAATTCATAATCCATAACCCGCAATAACCCCCCAGCCCGAAACACACACACACACACACCTGCTGTGGCCCACTTAGTCCTGACAGGACTAGCTGGAGTGGGCGGAGTCTGGGAGGAGTGCCTGCTGGTAACCCTTTGACCTCTGACCTCTGGCTGTCACCAGAACTCTGAGTATCGCGCTGCCCTGAGAGAGATAGAGATAGATAGAGAGATTATATATATTATATATATATATATATATATATATATATATATATATATATATATATATATATATATATATATATATATATATATATAGAGAGAGAGAGAGAGATCATTTGTCTTCTTTCCATAATGCGCATAAAATCTCGTATTGTTGACGGAAGGTGGACTGTCTTGGCATTGAAATCTACTACAAAAGTAGAGAAGAGAAATCTACTACAAAATGCGTTGAACCAACTCATTTTGAGTGCGCGACACACACCCCTTTTTGAATGCATCAAAAGGGTCAAAATAGCAGCAGCCAAAGAGGATCGTGTAAAATAAAAAATCTTTGGCAGGACGTGATTAATGCGGTTAAACAAATGAACACGTTATACTTGATCCTTAATCACATATTGATGCTGACAACCCTACTGCAAATGAGCATGTTATACTTGGTCCTTAATCACATATCACGCAATTACTGAGTGAATGCTGACAGACCTAATGCAAATGCATCTCGGCGTAGAACATGCGGTTAAAATTCACACCTAGTGAGAGGGCGTGTTGGTGACGTTTCTTTCGTGCGTCTATGTGGTTAGATCTAACTTAAATGCCAGTGTTATGATGGAGTGGCATAGTGCTGTCCAGAAAATCTCCGACCTGGAAAGATGCAGACATCACAGAGCTACTGTCCATGAGGGCATACAACATTTTGATAGAACACATGAAGGAACGCGGCGCGTTGTAGCCTACAACTGCATGGCAAGGCCAAACAATTCAAAAGACTGAATCATCATATGCAGAAGGCGCTGAAAAGGCAGTAGCCTACAGCGACATTGTTGGCGACAATAACAGGAGTATTTAATAAATTGTTAGCCAACACGGTTTTCTGTTCATTGATAGCCTTCTCATGACCTGCTGAGCTCGCTATTTGTTGAGCATATGTGCCTAGAGAAAATGAAAACGAAGAAAAATCAACTTTGTTCCAAGCTCCTTACGTAAATGCACATGGGGAGAGGATGCTTTTGGAAAAAATAATGTTATGTTAGTATTTTGTTCTTCATATACTCCGGAGGTTAAATCTGAAAGCGCTTAGTGTGTGTGTGTGTGTGTGTGTGTGTGTGTGTACCCTGTGTGCGTCTCTGGGTGTTGCAGGACAGAGAGAGAGAGTGTGTGTGTGTGTGTGTGTGTGTGTATGTGAGTGAGTGAGTGAGTGAGAGTATTTGTGTGTACCCTGCGTTTGTCCCTGGGTGTTGCATGGCTGAGTGGGTCCCAGGCCGCCTGGAGGGGGGGTAGGCAGACCAGCCTCAGCTGCCTCAGCAGAGCCCTCGTGCCTGGGGATCAGAAGGGGGAGAGTGGGGGTCAGTCTGGGGGTATGTCTGTGCAGTCTGAAACAATTCACATTGCACACCATGAAATCAGGATCACTGACCACTCTCCAGTCTGAAACAAACAATTCAGGTACGGTCTCTCGGTGGATACCCCACAACAGTGAAACACAGAGGATCTAACCCGTGGCCTACGTCTCTCCAGTCACTCACTCAGGACAGGGATTCTTAACGGGACAAGCAGCTTTCAGTCGCCGTGGTAAGCCGCTCTGTTGGAAGGCTTGTAAAGGTGCAACGCTAACGTGTTTTTCTTCTAACTAGAACCGTCTAGAACTGTCTGACAGGGACTAAACTGCCTGTCTCCTGACTAGGGCTGGGCGATCAAACGATAGTGATATGTATCGCAATAAACATCTAATCCGCACCGCCTCACCCGCAAGGCGACCAAAATTGTGAGTGATGCAAGTCACCCCGCTCACAATTTTGTTTGATCTACTGCCCTCTGGGAAGAGGTACAGAAGCCTGCGCTCCCTTTTACCAGACTCACCAACAGCTTCATACACCAACCTGTAAGGATGCTGAACTCTCTCCCTCCTCTCCCCCCTCCACCCTCAGCTACATAACATCCTGGACATTGGACCCCACAATGGCCCTGCACTACTCCACTTGCACACTTGCACACACAACTTGTTGTTGTTGTCCTGAAAACCCAACACTTCTGCTGCTCTTACATAACTTGCACCACTATGCCACTTTCTTTCTTACTTAGGGTCAAACAGAACTACCCAAGCCTTTTTTATTGGCCTGACTTAGCACTAGTATTTTATTGACTGTCTATGCACAATTTCAACCAAATTTTGCTGCTCTTATTTTTTTCATTATTATATGTGCCCTCTTATTTACTTATTTACTTACTTTTTTTTTGTTTACTTGAATGTTATGTTTGTCTGTGGACTTAAATTGGTAAAATATGTCTTGTCTTCACCGTGGGATAGTGAGAAACGTAATTCGATCTCTTTGTATGTCTGGAACATGTGAAGAAATTGACAATAAAAGCTGACTTTGACTTTGACTAATCGATATCAATAAAAAATACGTTCGATAGAACATTCGATAATTAAAAGGAACACACACCTCCCGCCTTACGTTGTCCATAAATAAATAGGCTAAATATATCTTGCATTGTAGCTAGTATGTGAGTAGGTGATAGAAGTAGGCCTACCTCTACACAGCCTGCCTCTGCCTCTCTCTCTCTCTCTCTCACACAAGACGACTGACTAAATTGCTATTAAATCCGGTTAGAATCATTAGCACACTGCACAAATTTGCTCAAAACTGTTGCATTCAAATCGACTGCTAAGTTCTAATCATCTCAATCCAGATGCAAATGGAAAAAAAGTATTTTCCAAGACTCAAACGGGCCTATCCCAAGGAGAAAAAGTATTCATTTGAAACTTAAAAACACATGTGGGGAAACTGAACAGTCTAACCAGACTATGATAAACTAGCAAAATGTGAAGTGCAGGTTGAATAAATAGTCGGTTATTGGTCATTAAGGGTACACTATGCAAGAGTTTCACCTTAGCATAACCTTTACGAAGCCCTATTGATGGAAACAAACTTGTAATAGGCGAATCGTTCACTTAGCATAGCTAAGCAAAAGCATTGTCACTGTGTACAGGGGGATAAGTCACGAGAATGTTGCTATTTACAGCATCAGAGTAAAATATAAATATATATCGCGACTCCAGAGGGAGCTACCTAAACCTGCATAGTGTACCTTTAAAACACAAATCTGCATAGTGTACCTTTAACGTTAGTGAATGTTGATTCTTGTATAATTCCTGTACATTTGCAGCCCTAGTGTGTGTGCATTTCGGGGGTGTTTACCTCATGCACATCCCCTGCTGTCGGTCTGGCTCGCTGGACAGCTGCTTCTTGGGGGACCTGAGTGAGCTGGATTTTGGCCCCGCCCCTTGGTTCCCATTGGCTGCCTCAGCGCTGGCCCCTTGCACTGCCTTGGTACATGGCTCCGCCTCCTTCTGCTTAAGCGCTTCAGAGACGAGCGCCATCATCTGCTCCAAGCGCCGCAGCTCCACGTGCAGCTCCGCCTTTTGCTGAGGGACAGAGTGTGTGTGTGAGTGTGTGTGTGTGTGTGTGTGTGTGTGTGTGTGAGGGCACCCTGTGTGTGTGTCTGTGAGGGCACCCTGTGTGTGTGTGTGTCTCTGGGTGTCGCAAACATGAGTGTGTGTGTTTTAAGGAGGGGAGAGGAGAAGAGAGGAGAGCAGAGGGGAGAGGAGAAGAGAAAGGAGAGAAGAGAGGAGAGAAGAGGGGGAGAAGAGGAGAGAAGAGGAGAGGGAGGAGAGAGGGGAGAGGGAGGAGAGAGGGGAGGAGAGGGGAGAGGGAGGAGAGAGGGGAGAGGGAGGAGAGAGGGAGAGGAGAAGAGCAGAGGGGAGAGGAGAAGAGAAAAGAGGGGAGAAGAGGAGAGAAGAGGGGAGAGGGAGGAGAGGAGGGGAGAGGAGGAGAAGAGAAAAGAGGGGAGAAGAGGAGAGAAGAGGGGAGAGGGAGGAGAGAAAAGAGGGGAGAAGAGGAGAGAAGAGGGGAGAGGGAGGAGAGGGAGAGGGAGGAGAGGAGAGGGGAGGAGAGAGGGGAGAGGGAGGAGAGGAGGGAGGAGAGGGAGGGAGGAGAGGGGAGGAGGGAGGAGAGGGAGGGAGGAGAGGGAGAGGGAGGAGAGGGAGGAGAGGAGGAGGGAGGAGGAGGAGGAGAGGGAGGGCGAGGAGGAGAGGGAGGAGAGGGAGGAGGAGCAGAGGGAGGAGAAGAGAAAAGAGGGGAGAAGAGGAGAGAAGAGGGGAGGAGGGAGGAGAGAGGGGAGAGGAGAAGAGAGGAGAGCAGAGGGGAGAGGAAGGAGAGAGGGGAGGGGGAGGGGAAGTCCTGTCCTGAACAGAAAGGGGAGTAAGAGAGAGGTGGAGTCCTGTCTGCTCCTGCTCTCAACACAGCACAACACTGCCACCCAGTGGACACAACGCACCAGTGCACCACTGCTTTAGATATCCACCACCACCCACACACCCACACACACACAGACACACCCACACACACCTGCAGGAACCATATTAGTTGTCTATAAGGTGTGCATACATGATCACATGAGCTTACCTGTGTGTTGATGATGTCACTAGAGTATTGAGAGAACTCTGCAGTCTCACCTGCAGGCACCTCAGGGACACCCTCATCTACAGAAGAAAGAGAGAGAGAGAGAGAGAGAGAGAGAGAGAGAGAGAGAGGGGAGGGGGGAGAGGAGAGAGATAGAGATAGATTTTACGTGGAGTAAAAATGGACAGGGAAATTATTCATTACCTTCCTACAGAGATATAAATGTTCCTTCTATTAAACATCCCAATATAAAATGCGGCAGGAACTCAAGGGGAATTGTTGTTTGGTTTAAAGAAGCCATTAATAAATGCATATATGTAGTAAGAAAAGGATCATCACACATATGGTTGAAACTATCAAAAGAACTCACAAACTCAACACAGGACACCTATTTATGTGCCATATACATTCCTCCTCTTGAATCTCCATATTACAGTGAAAACATATTTGAAACGTTAAAATCTGACATCATTGAACTCCAGTCATTTGGGAAGATTCTAATTATGGGCGACCTTAATGCAAGGAGTAGGAACCGATTTAGATTACATTGACATATCTGGATTTAAACATGTTTCTTCACTAGAACAAAATATCAATATAAGTAGTCACAGGAACAATTTTGATAACATCATCAATAGACATGGCAAGGAGGTGTTACAATTTTGCAAATCTCTTGGTCTGTTTATTGTTAATGGCAGAACAAGGGGGGACTCTCTGGGTAAATTCACTTATTGCTCACCCCTGGGCAGCAGTGTGGTGGATTATGCTATTACAGATTTAGATCAAAACCAAATAAATTATTTCACAGTAATGCCACAGTTGCCTCTGTCAGATCACTGCCACATTATAATTAGCTTAAAGAAAAATTCCAGTATAGAACATCAAAAACCTATGAGTACACTACACCCACTTCCAGTTCAATACAAATGGAGCGATGACAGACTAGAGCAATACACATCCCAGTCAAATTGCATCGAGGTCGAAAACATGATCTACTCCTTCCTGTTCACCAAATTTAAAAAGTCTAAAGATAACATCAATGTAGCCACCAAAACATTAACAACAATATTTTCCACAATAGCCAAAAAATCTTTAAAAAGACAAGGAATAGTTAATAGCAAGAAAAACAAAAAAAATAAATGGTTTGACAAAGACTGCCTATTAATAAGAAAAGAATTAAGATCTTATTCAAACCAAAAACACAGAGAACCAGCAAATCAGGAACTTCAAATAAAATATCACAACACCCTACACAAATACAAATCACTTCTAAAACGCAAAAAAGCCAATCACATACATAACCAGTTAGTAGAAATTGATGATGTGTTAGATCAAAACACTTTTTGGGACCTGTGGAAAAACCTTAACAACCCCAAAAAAGAAAATTGTCTCCCAATAGCAAATGGAAAAACATGGGTTGACCATTTTGAAAATTTATAGAAAAGAGATTACTAAACCTGGCACAAAAAAAACTAACAACCCATTTAAAAACACTTGAAAAAACACAAAAAGATAAATTAAATGAATTAGACTCAGCTATAACATTATCTGAATTGAATTAAAATAAAAAAAAAACTGAAAAATAGAAAATCATGCGGCACTGATGGAATTTATAATGAAATGTTGAAACATAGCACCCCCAAAATTAAACAAGTAATCCTGAAACTATTTCATTTAATATTATCCTCAGGCCACTTTCCTGACCAATGGAAAATTAGTCAGATCACCCCCATATACAAAAATGGTGACATATTTAACCCAAACAATTATAGAGGCATATCACAAGGCAGCAATTTAGGTAAATTATTCTGTAGTATAATCAATAACCGAATTTCAATCTTAATTTAAAAAAAAACAATATATTAAGCCCCTCTCAAATTGGTTTCATACAAAAAAATAGAACAACAGATCATATTTATACTTTACAGACACTGATACAAGAAAACGTTACAAAGGTCAAAAACGGAAAAATGTATGGATGCTTTGTGGATTTCAGCAAAGCCTTCGACTCCGTTTGGCATGAAGGTCTCTTGCTGAAACTACTTGATTGTGAAATTGGTAGTAAAACATATAACATCATTAAAGACATGTATGAAAACATCAAATGTTGTGTAAAAATAAATAACAAACAAACTGATTACTTTCCTCAAACAAAAGGAGTGAGGCAGGGCTGTTGCCTGAGTCGTACATTATTTAACATTTATATCAATGAATTAGCTAATAAAATTCAAAATTCATCCTCGCCTGGTCTCAATCTTTTGGGGAAAAAAATCAAATGCCTGCTTTACGCAGATGATCTTCTCCTGATCTTCACAGGGACTACAAGAGAGCCTTTCTCTTTTGAACGAATACAGCATAACTTGGGCCCTTCCAATCAATATGGAAAAAACAAAAATAATGACTTTCCAAAGAAAACCTTCGAACATAAATAAATATAATTTTACCATTGGCGGAAAACAACTAGAACAAGTAAGAAAATAGAACTACTTAGGACTGACCATTTCTTCATCAGGGCAATTTGATAACGCAATCAAAGACCTATCCGAAAAAGCACGCAAAACATACATGTTAAGAAAATCTCTATTTCAATATAATCCTTCCATCAAATTATGGAAAAAGATCTTTGATTCCTTAGTAAAGCCAATATTACTATATGGGAGCGAAATTTGGGGTATAAAATATGAAGACAATTTCAAAACATGGGACAAAAGCCAAACCGAATTATTACATTTGGAATTCTGTAAAAATATTCTAGGTTTAAACAGATGTGCACCTAATCTAGGCTGCAGAGCTGAGCTTGGAAGATTTCCCCTCCTTGTAGACATACAAAAATGAGCAACCAAATTCTGGCATCATCTTCAGACTAGCAATTCAGAGCAATATCACCACACTGCTGCCCAGCTGAGGAGTGAACACCCAGAGAGTGACCCCTTAAACTTCATGATACAAAAACACGACCTGAAAAACTGCAGCTCAAGTATTGCTTTAATAGCAAAAGAAGTAGAGAACACAACAAAACAAAACTACATTAACACATGGAAATGCAAAATCGAACAAGTAAATAAGCTACACTGCTACAGAACTATTGAATTGATTACAAATTGGCACCATATTTAAATGAAATTAAAACCATCGTCATAGAAAACTCCTGTCAAAGTATCGACTGAGTGATCATTCCTTGCAATAGAAAAGGGTAGACACCGCCAAACCTGGTTAGCTTCATGAAGATCGAATATGTAAATTCTGTAATACTGGAGTAGTAGAGGACCGAACGCCACTTCCCTCACAGAATGTCCCAATTATCAACACTTAAGAGCTATATTCTACCCACAAATTGAAATCACTTGTCCGGCTTTATGATTGCCACCAATGAACAAAAACTACAATTCCTCCTGGGAGAAATAGATAAATGTGCCCACTTAGCATACCAATATTTACAGTCCTGCCACATTTTAAGAGAAAACTTCACATAGAAAAAGTGCATACAGTATATCGTTTTTGTTAAATAGTTTTATATAGACAATTGTTTAAGTTTAAGTTAAGCTTACTTAAGATCAATTTCTTTATTTATTCTATGTTGCTATAAGTTTCCTTTTATATTAATCTTACATAACTCTAAAAATAAGTACAAATTTATGTTAAGTTTCCTTTCTGTTACAAATCGTAAATTACTTTAGATACAGTTTTTTTTTTTTTTTAAATAAGTTTCCTTTAGATTTAGATTTAAGAATACATGTTTAAGTTTTCTTTAAACATGGATTTATGTACTATTTTTTTTTAAACAAGTTTTACTTTCTTTTAGTTTAGTATTATAAGTTTCCTTTCTTTGACCCCTCTGAAAACAAATATTGTATCTGTTTGTATTGTCATGTTACTGCTTTGGCAACACTATTTTCTGAGTCATGCCAATAAAGCACATTTGAATTTGAATTTGATAGATAGAGAGAGAGGGGAGAGAGGGATAGAGATAGATAGAGGGAGAGAGAGAGAGAGAGAGAGAGAGAGAGAGAGAGAGAGAGAGAGAGAGAGAGAGAGAGAGAGAGAGATATATATATATATATATATATATATATATATATATATATATATATATATATATATATATAGAGAGAGAGAGAGAGAGAGAGAAAGAGAGAGAGCGAGAGAGCCAACCGAAAAAAAGTCATATAACCATTCAAATGACTCTGGAAGCTGTTAAATGAAGGTAAATTAAGCTAAATAATTTGCATATTAAACTCACCCTCCTCTGGAGTTCCAAACAGGTCCTGGGAGCCGTGATCTTCATCAGGCCCCGCCCCCTGGTCTTCATCAGGCCCCGCCCCATCGTCAGGCCCCGCCCCATGGTCTTCATCAGGCCCTGCTCGCTCCTCCCGCACCTCTCCAGCAGCTGCAGTGCCCCTCTCTGCCTGTGGGGGGCAGTGTCTGCTGGGGGGTGGAGTCTCCAGGCTGCAGGGAATGACCTCGCAGTCGGACGCCTCTTCCTCAGGGCCGTCCGGGTCCAGGGGCAGGGCTGGGGGGTTCACAGAGCGCCGCCCCAGATTGCTGATTGGCTGTGGCAAAGCCTTCGGTCTGAAGATCTGCTGGAGGGAGGGCAGCTCGTCATCCTCGCTGCTGAGCTCCGACTCCGACGACTCCAGACGCTGAGCCTTCCTCCCTCTCCTCTTCCTCACAGCACTGAGGGGCTGAGAGGCGTCTGTGCCCCCCTCCACGGCTGAGCCTTCCGCCTCTGTACTCAGCAGGACACAGTCAGGACTCTCTGCGTCCAGGGCAACAGAACCTTCTGCGTCCAGGGGAACGGAACCTTCTGCGTCCAGGGGAACGGAACAGTCTGTATTCAGCGGCACCAGGCCATCTGGGGTCATGGAAGACTCAAACGATTGGCCCTGTTCACTTGTGTGTTGGGGTTCCAGCAGACTCGGGGCAGGTTTGGGGACGGCACGCTCGGCGCTGAGAACGCCACGATGCGCCCCAGAGGGACTCGGGAAGTTGCACTTCCTCCAGCACGGGCTCCTCTCCCCTGAGTCCTCTTTATTGCCCCCCCCACAGGCCTCCTGAGGGGCAGGTGCCAGACTCCCAGACCCCGGACACCCCGCCAGGGGCACTTCAGCACTGTGTCGCCCCTGCCCTGGGTCCGACGGAGGGATCAATTCACTGCCACAGGAGAGAACTGCAGCGGCGTCATAGTTCTGAACCACATCTGAACCAGCCCCAAACACACCAGCGTTCACTCCTGTCCCCAGCGGACCAGTGCCAGGCTGCGTGTCTGGCCGCGTCTCTGTTGCCGTGGCTCCCGCAGGGCTCTCGTTCTGGCGCCGAGGCGAGCCCAGGTGGAAGGACTTCCTCTTGCTGCCTCGGAAGCTCTTCAGCAGCAGCTCGGTGTCCAGCTCGCTGTCGTTGTTCCCCTCCTCCTCCTCCTCCACCACCTTGGGACTCGCTGGTCCCCTCGAGCGGTTCTCCAGAGCGGCCGGAGGTTCCTGCTGGAATGCCACTGCTGGAACACTGGCCGCAGAGGCTGGAGAACGCCGCAGGAGGGCAGGGGAATGCTGGAGAGGGGCACTAGAATGCTGGAGAGGGGAACGCTGCAGAGGGGCAGGAGAATGCTGCGGAGAAACACCCGGGAGGGAGAACGGAACGAGCGCCTCTGCGGGGCTTTTCGAATGTGGAACCACAGCGTCCAGCATACTCCCAGAATTCACCGCATCCAGCATACTCCCAGAATTCACCGGATTCACCGCAGGGAGTGGTCTGGGGGAGGGGATTGGGGTCTGTGTGTGTGGGACGACCGCTGCGGACGACTCCTCCCTGGAATCGCTCAAAGCTGATGCCTCCACCACCTCCATCTCCTCAATGCTGTCCATCTCCCGCTCACACACACACCCGTTCCGCTTCGGAGGCGGGCCAGGTTGGTTCCGTGGGGAGCGGGAGACTCCGGTTCCGTCCCCCTGTTCCCGCTCCTCCACAGAGCGCTCTGGGTTAATGTGGCATTCTATCGGTACTGTGGCCAATACAGCTCCGGTTCTCAGTGATGCGTCCTGCTCTTCAGCGCCATCTGCAGGGCTGTGACCTGGTGTGTTCACGCGTGTGTTAGCATTCACAGCGCTGGGATCTTCTTCAGGTTGGCCTGGATCAGACAGCTCTGGATTGGTGTGGCCTGGATTGGTGTGGTCTAGATTGGTGTGGCCTGTTGTCGGTGCTTTAGCAGTCATGGACCTTGTCCTTCTCGGGATGCCCTGCACCTCATTAGTCCACTGCACCTCTCATTGGTTATGTCCACTTCCTGCTTCATTAGTTATGTCGGCAGTTCCTGCCAGCCGGCGGCGGCGGGGCTCAGTCCCCCGCTGCTGGGGTAGCTCTCGATCTGGGCGTCGGCATCGCATGCTGGTGCTCGTCTCACCTGCGCCCGACTCACCTGCGCCTCCAGGGGGCAGTGCTTCCCCCCTGCACTAACCAGCTCCAGGGTCCTGGCTGCCTTTGGCTGCTTCCGCTCATCAGGCTTCTTCTGCGGCCTCTTGCCCCTGGCGTCCCACGGCCTAGGCTCTCTCTCCGGCGCATCGGAGCTCAGGGTCTTGTCCAGGTCGGTCCAGGCGTCCTCCATCTTCTCTCTGGCTCTCCGTCGTCCCCTCGTCCTCACGTTCTCCTCAAACGCTGACCTGTCCAAAGAGCGCTCGTCGCTCTTCCCCTTGGTCTCGGCGGGCCACTTCTCTGGGGGCAATCCAGTGGGGCTCTTCTCTGGGGGCAATCCAGTGGGGCACTTCTCTGGGGGCAATCCAAGTGTTGGCTCTGGATCTGCTTCACAAGGGACGCTTCCATGTGTGTTGAGGCCCGACACGTCTGGCTTATGGGCAGATCCCTCCAGCCTCGGCTCCTCGGGGTCCTGGGCAGCAGACTCCACGGCAGCTATGTTGGGCTCCTGCCCCTCCACCGCACAGGGCCTCTTGATGAAGTCTGCAGGCGTCAGGGAGCCAGACCTCCTCTTCCTCCCTGGCTTTCCCCGCTGGGCCTGCGCTTTCAGATCTTCCAGTGTGGCTCCGGGTGTTGAAGCGGCGGGCATCGCTGTGGGCCCGATGTCTGGGTGAATCTGGTCCAGTCCAGTGGAGGCCCTCCCAGGTGTGGCCCTCCCTTTCCCCTGCCCTCCTCCAGTCCGGCGCCCCCTGCTGTACACGGCCCCAAACACCCGCTCCTCTAAACCCCTCCTGCCTTCCTCCCTCTGATTGGTCGGCCTGTTTGTTACTGTTGTTGGGCTGTCTATGGACCAGGAGGAATTGCTCCCTCGGAGCGAGTGCTCTTCCTCTGATTGGTTGTCCTGTCTCAGGTCTGTGCTTTGCTGCTCCTCCTCCTTGTCACTTGGTCCCTCTGGCGGAATCCTCAGCAGCCATTCTGAGACTTTCTCCAGACTCCTCTGCCTGCCGTCCACGATCCGGTCCACTTCTAGGCTGCGTCTCCGCCCCAGGCTGCTCCGGATCTCCAGGTTCTGTTTCTGGTTCTTCGGTTCGTCGTCCATGATCCGGTCCACTTCCAGGCCCCGCCTCTTACCACTGCGGCTGGACCTGCGCAGAACCACCTCTTCATCAGAATCACCAGACTGTTGCTTGGCAACCAGCACCCGCGAAGACCGGGTCTGTCTCTTCGCGTGGACCACGACCCTGTCAGGCTCCGCCCCCTCCGCCACCCCCGTCTGCTGAGGAGCCCCGGATGCGGCAGACACGTCATGTCCTCCCTCGACCAGCAGGGGCAGGCTATCTCCCTCAACAGGCAGGTTGTCTTCTCTTTTTGCAGGTGAGGGCAAGTCCACACCTTGCTGTACAGGTGAGCACAGAGCTCCCAACCTGGAGGCTTGCGGCAGGTGTCCGAGGCCGCTGTCTGACGTAGCCGAGCAGGAGTCTCCAAGATCCATCAGCTGGGCAAAGGCATCCTTAGCTGTATTAAAGAAATCAATAAATCAATTAGGGTTGTTAATGAATAATCGACAATCGATTATTTGTCGTTAAAAAATTTGTTGACTGAATTCGAAACAAAATGAATAATCGCGAAGGTTTCGCACATTTTTAGCACAGCACAAATGTTGCGTGCAGAAGTGGAGAGTTAGGATACAACTCCCTTGGATACAAATCTCGCAGATTGGTGGAAAATCAATACAACAAGATTCTCGAGGATTGCTAAATTGGCACATCGGTATCTATGTGTAGAAATGTTCATTTTCTACCAACCTATAACTTTAGGAAGTTGTTGTTTAATGGTCATGTTTTTTTGCTCAGCCTTAAGCCATGTAAAAGTGCCAATAAATAAACAGCTGCGACTATCAAATACAGTTTAAAAAGTTGAATGTAAAAGGGCATGTTTTCATTATTGTTATTCATTTATCTTGAAGGTGTCCTGTTTATTTCTGTGTATGTGTGTGTGTGTGTGTCCTGCCTATTTCTTTTTCCAGCCAATAGGCTACATGGTGCATAGGCTATAAGCAATCAGTGTTGGGGAGTAACGGAATACATGTACCGGCGTTACGTATTCAGAATACAAATTATGAGAAACTGTATTCCGATACAGTTACAAATTAAATAGTTGGTATTTAGAATGCAGTTACATTCTTGAAATCAATGGATTACATGACGATACTTCTCTGTTTCATAAGTTTATTCACTCTAAATAAATTAAGGCAACTCCATTTCCCAGAAGCTCCTGAAAGCAATCTATGAGGAAATTGTTTCCATGTTTAAATCCAAGCCCACCCGTCTTCCACTAGCCTCACATTGCATCCATCAAAACGCAGCCAGCGCGCATTATGGACGCGTCATCGGAGACCCTGAAACGACTGTTTGCACAGCAAATTAAGAGTAAAGTAAAGTAAGTGTGGAGGTAACTCCTGTTCCTCACTGATCGTGGTTCCTGAAGTCTGCTCAAAGGATATTTTCCCAAGTATTAATAGCTCAGGCTACTTCGGCCAATCGTTTACACAGTTTGCTAATCAATAAACAAAGCCTAGTTCACGTGTTGATTTAGACCTAGACTACAATAAAACCCATCTCTAAAATAGGCACTGCATTCTAAGTTTTTTATTCTAACTTAAAATAGCTTTATGGCTTATTTTTTTCTAATTAGATCTACATGTACGTTTTAAAATGAATTATGGTGTAGCCTCTGAAGAATTATTCTTGCGAGTAGCATATTCTAACATGCAGTGTTTGATTGTCTGATAAAGCAGTAGGCTATAGTGTTTACATTTGCAGGTCATTTGCGTTCCACCGGTCATATGCGCCCTCACTTGTACTGGGTTGATGCCATCGAAAAATCTCACAGGAACACCTTAATTATAATTTCTGGCTAGCCTATTTTTTTGTTTGTTTTAATTAGGCTATAGTCGCCTGCTGTAGTTTTAGTGGTCACCTTGCTATTTTATAGTTGTATCAGGTAGCTTAGCTTAGCATTATCTAATGTGGGCCTAACACTTCAGCCACACATAAAATGCAATTCAATGCGAAAGTAATCCAAGTATTCAGAATACGTTACTCAGATTGAGTAACGTAACGGAATACGTTACAAATGACATTTTTGGGCATGTATTCTGTATTCTGTAACGGAATACGTTTTAAAAGTAACCTTCCCAACACTGTAAGCAACATGTTGTGTTGTGCAGCCTATAGGCTACATGGTGCATAGGCTATAAGCAACATGTTGCGTTGTGCAGCCTTAAGCCACGTAAAATTGCCAATAAATACGTTGCAGCGGCGATTATATATCTAGTTTAAAGTTGAATGTAAAATGGCTTTTCAATAAAGTCATTTATTGAGGAATTTATTAGGGCTCCTGTGTGTGTTATCATAATGTGTGTGGTCACCTGCTCGAGATGACGTCATTGAGGGTGCGCTTCCGTCAGCTCCATGTATCCCATCATGCTCTGGGGTCTCAATGTCCACACACTCGTCCGTGTTCTGCCAGACCTCAGGGCTGCAGAAAGGGCACACACACACACACACACACACACACACACATCAGGAAGCACAAACTGGAGACAAGATAGATACACATTTCCACTCACATAAAACTGGAGACTATAATACCCATAGGCAACTATAATACCCAACTATAATACACATAGGCAACTATAATACACATAGGCAACTATAATACACATAGGCAACTATAATACCCAACTATAATACACATAGGCAACTATAATACCCATAAGCAACTATAATACACATAGGCAACTATAATACCCATAAGCAACTATAATACACATAGGCAACTATAATACACATAAGCAACTATAATACACATAGGCAACTATAATACCCATAAGCAACTATAATACACATAGGCAACTTATAATCAGGGTTCTTGCAGGTTTCAGTAAGTCAAATTTAAGACCTTTTTAAGACATTTTAAGACCATAAAGATTGAAATTTAAGACCTACACGACGCATTACCAAAAAATATTCAAATCAAAGAAATTCTGAAAAAAATCAACAGCAGACATCACTGTGATCTAGCCAGTGTTGCCACAGTTACCTTGGAAAAGTAATCTGATTACTCCTTTAAAAAGTAACTTAGTTACTTTTAAAATCAAGTAATCAGTAAAGTAACCGAGTTAGATTACAAGTTACTTTATTAGTTTCTTTCAGCAGCTGCCGACAACACCCCCACCGCCTCAACATAAAACTTTATTGGAAATGCATTTTAACAGTAATGTCAACAATGTATAGCAGACATCCCAACCTGAAAAAAGTAATTTTAGGGAGGTAGCCCTTTAGCCTAATTAGATACTGAAATTCAGATGTTTGTGCAATAATGTCTAGTCAGTACACCAAATAAGGAAGGCCTATTGATAGAAATTGTGATGATAAAATATGTAGATTTTGGTATTTTGGGCTTTTCATTTTCAACAAGAGAACAAACGGGAGAGCGCGGTGTTTGCAAAGAAAAGGCTTTTCATGTAGCCTTGGCAACTAGCCATCTAGTATAGGCCTGAATAATAGCAAATTAAATGACACTTGTTAAACTCACCTCAACAAGTCTTTTGCAGCCATGGGCAATGCTACAAACAGTGCAGTGTGCAAGACTATCATTATGTTTTACTCTTATGAGACAAGGGTACACTTTTGTGTAGTCTGATGTGAAATGGGTCTTAAATGTTCCTTTTTGGGGGCTACTGACTCTGCTCTCTGCTCTATGATACTAGTGATGGGCAAATGAAGCTTTGGTGAACCACTGAACCACAGCAGTGTGAACCTAGCAACACTAGCTGAAAAGCAAAAAGATAAGTATATATACTTTTTTGATCCCGTGAGGGAAATTTGGTCTCTGCATTTAACCCAATCGGTGAATTAGTGAAACACAAACAGCACACAATGAACACACAGTGAGGTGAAGCACACACTAATCCCGGCGCAGTGAGCTGCCTGCTTCAACGGCGGCGCTCGGGGAGCAGTGAGGGGTTAGGTGCCTTGCTCAAGGGCACGTCAGCCGCGGCCCACTGGTCGGGGCTCGAACCGGCAACCCTCATACATTTTTCAACATAAAAGTCCTTAGCAAACCAATATTTTTGGTTACATATACTGGTTTGGGTAAGGACTTTTATGTTGAAAAATCTACATGTGGCAGCCATATTGGATTTTTTCATTAGTGTTGCTAGCTTCACACTGCTCTGGTTTAGTGGTTCACCTTACAGTAGCTTCATTTGCCCATCACTATATGATACTCATAGGCAACTATAAGATACCCATAGGCAACTATAAGATACCCATAGGTGACTATAACATACCCATAGGCAACTATAATATACCCATAGGTAACTATAAGATACCCATAGGCAACTACAGTATAATATACCCAACTAAGACATTACAGTAAATATGAACACATGTACCACAACAGCTAGGTACTGATGACCCTCCCCACCCCGTGCTATCCACTGATTGGTTTAGTCCGCTGATGTCCCACCCCCCCCCCCGTGCCCCCCACTGATTGGTTTAGTCCGCTGATGTCCTCACCTGCCAGGTCTCCTGCTCTTGGCCAAACCAGTGAAATCTGGAAGGGGGGAGGACACACACAATCAGGGACACACACACACAACCAGTGCAAAAGTGCCAATATGCACACACGCACACATACACACACATCCATATGTGTACAAAAACTGTGTATTTTACTTTAAGGCCTGGAGCAAATTACTGAATGAAAACAAAATAACTTTTCCTTTCCTCTTCTAACAGACTATTTATGCTTTAAGTGGAAACTGCATCAAGTTGTAGAAATGTATAAAACAAAGAGCACAACAACTTTTGACTTCAATAGACCTATGTACTACAAAATTACATTTCCAAACTTTCAGTGAATATACTGAACGTCATGACATTTTCAGCAGGCCAGACATGTTGTCACACTCACAGCTCGTGCTGGTGTCAAACTCATAGGCCTCCACCAGCTGCTGTAGCCCGGCAACCAACTTCTGAAACGCAGAACTCTCCTGAACACTCCTGCAACAGGAAATCAGCACAGACATTACATACCAGCACAGTCGTTACATACCAGCACAGACGTTACATACCAGCACAGACGTTACATACCAGCACAGACGTCACCTACCAGCAGACATCACATACCAGCAGACGTTACATACCTTCACATACCAGCAGACGTTACATAACAGCACAGACATCACATACCAGCACAGACGTCACATGCAAGCACAGACGTCACATGCCAGCACAGACGTCACATGCCAGCAGACGTTACATACCAGCACAGACGTCACATACCAGCACAGACATCACATACCAGCACAGACGTCACATACCAGCACAGACGTCACATACCAGCACAGACGTCACATACCAGCACAGACGTTATATACCAACAGACGTCACATACCAGCACAGACAGACGTTACATACCAGCACAGACAGACGTTACATACCAGCACAGACGTTACATACCAGCACAGACAGACGTTACATACCAGCACAGACAGACGTTACATACCAGCACAGACGTTACATACCAGCACAGACAGACGTTACATACCAGCACAGACGTTATATACCAGCACAGACGTTATATATCAGCACAGACATTACATACCAGCACAGACCTGTGCCTGTGTTAAATTGACGAAAAATATGACGAAAAATATTCGCCAACAAACCTTTTTCACGGACGAAAACTAAATAAAAAAAGTCAGATATGATGACGAAGACTATGACAAAATATAACTGACACTTTAGTCAACGAATAAAAATGAGACGAAAATGTTAGGGAGGGACGAATGGAGAAGAGATCCAATCAGAACTACTCTTTTTGTGGGACAAGTTGGGGAAGAAATCCAATCAGAGCGAATCTTTGAGGGTAGGTTGATCTATGCAGAAGCAGCAGAACCATTTAAAAATCCGCAGCAAACAGCTAAACAAACGCAGCAGCAGTTGCATAGGAGGAGAACAAAGACGAGTTTGCAGAACTTCGCACAGTTTCGAGGGCGTTTTCACAACAGTTAGGTTGTTTACAATATATGCACATTCTTAGTTATACAGCTGTGACTGATTTCAGCTGTCTTCGCTCATTAATCGCATTTCATAGTGACATTTGACCCAGTGCAGTCTGGCTATCGTGACTGAAGCAGGCAGACCAGAAAGCACTGCTTTGAATGAAACATTTAGCCAATGTTTTAAAAAGAACACCCAGACCAATACTGTTGACAGGAGCATCAATCTACTATTTCTGAATCTGCAGTAAGGAATTTCCGTTGCCTACTGTAGCAGTTCTCGTCTGAGGTAGCATCTCAATGCAAAACAATCCGGAGGTAGCCCTACGAGTCAGCACACCTCTTGATGATAATAATGCTAGCCGCCAGCCTTGTCAAAGGTAACTTCGCTAACGTTTTGCTGAGCCTACCTTAACTAACCGACTACATGTGTTGCACACTTGAAACAAAATGTCTTCAAAACATGTTGAAGGTGGTTCCATTTATTTCCATTCCAAAACATGTTGAAGGTGGTTCCATTTATTTCCATTCCAATAACTTCACGTTTGCAACTATCAGGTATCTCACCGTTTTGTGACTTTGGTTTTGCAGACCGGGCAGTTGGTCTCCTGCCGTCTACCTCTGTCCAGCAGGTTCTGCATGCAGAACCTGAACAACAGGAACAAACAGAGAACACTGAGAAGAGAACACACACAAAAACAACAGGAGAACCAGGAGGGAAACAGTAGAACCCAGCTGTGGAACAAAAGAGAAGAACCTAGATGTGAAACAACAGGAGGAGAACACAGACGGATAACAAGAGAAGAACTATGAGGGGGAACTAAAGAGGATAGAGAGCCATGGAGAACTATGAGGGGAACTAAAGAGGATATAGAGAGAGAGCTATGGAGAACTATGAGGGGGAACTAAAGAGGATAGAGAGAGAGCTATGGAGAACTATGAGGGGGAACTAAAGAGGACAGAGAGAGAGTTATGGAGAACTATGAGGGGGAACTAAAGAAGATATAGAGTGAGCCATGGAGAACTATGAGGGGGAACTAAAGAGGATATAGAGAGAGCCATGGAGAACTATGCATCTCAGCCCCTCTGGGTAAGTGAATATACACACACTCACACACACAGGGCTTACTTGCAGAACTGGTGATCACATTTTGTAGTCACAGGCACGCTCATCAGATCCAAACTGTGGAGACAAAATGTCAGGAGATGCTGAGACACACACACACACACACACACACACACACACACACACACACACACACACACACACACTAGCGTGCGGTGACCATACATGTTGGTAGGGCAGAAAGTCTGACTTTTTTTTAATAGGCTATCATTTTGTGCTACATTAAAATTACATATTTTACAGGACTTTGCTGTATGCTTAAATCATGTCACAGTCAGAAATGTAAGTGGATTAAAATTGTAGATCAGTAACCCATCAGTTAAGTTGCACCGTTCTAATCACGTTAAACCAGTGAAGCATGGGTAAACAAAACTATTTTTTTCGTGTTCTGTCTGGCCTGCTAAATATCTAATATTTTTAGGCTAGTTGGGTTTTATAACTGCAACTCAACACAGTTGGGTGTTATGGATAATTGTCTGACCACTCGCTGTAGAACTAGGCCTATATTATAGGATATAGCTTCTAGCTCATTCTGAATGCAGTAGCCTAGCATATGCCATACCTTTGAACAGTGCCTTCTCGTTTATGCGCTGTCAAAATATGCTATTAAATCCACTAGCTACTAAACCAAGGAAGACACCAGGGTAAGCTAACTTATCTTCTAATTTCAACCTCTCAAATTGTTTTTGTTTTTTTTTACAGAAACTCAACACGGTTAACAGGTGCAACACTACTCGCCATTTCTGCATCTTGAAATGAAACGATAGGCCTACTGGCGGAATCATTTGAGCAGTTCTAGAATATGACCATGGGGCAGACTACTTTACGACCATACAGGCGTCTTTTAGCGTGGATTGCAATCCTTATTGAAGCCGCCAGGGTTATACGATAAAAATTTTGAGGAATGCGATCGTCGAGGTGCCCGCCCCAACATTGCATAACACATTAAACTCAACGAGAATCGCCACCATTCTCCAAAAGTTGACGTCAATAGACCAAAAATAGTTGGAAAGCCTACAGAAACTATAGATAATTAATGTGACAATCACATTAGTAAAAGTAGACTTGGAGCAATGATTTACTGAGGAACTATTTTTTGTGGAGGATGCTTCAGGTAGTTCGCTGCCCCACCTGCCCATATGGACCGCACGCTCCTGCACACACACACACACACACTCCAGTCAAATGACAAATAACTAGCCTAGAAAAAATAACGCACCCTAGCCAGGGTCGTCTAGCAACTCTCCATTGGCTTGCGAGTCATTTTGGGTCGACGTACATTTGTGTGGTGAGGTACGGTATGTAATATATACATTATAGGGATGTGCCCAGAGGTGCACCGATATGGAATTTAAGGGCCGATAATGATAACCAATATTTATCGGTCTATTGTGGCCGATACCGATACAATAACCGATAATATTATTCTTGAAAACAAATTGTGAAAAGTGAATTGGACAGCATTTAATAAGCATAAATTAATTGCAGTAATTTTACCTACCACCAATGATGGACAGAACTCATCATAGTCCTCAATGGTACAGCAGTCAACAAAATAGCTGTAGTCTCGGCCTATGTGTGGCTCCTTTAAGTGACCCTGATGTCTGTGAATTGCAAGTGAGTGGCCAGCTACAGTGTATGAATCGTTTCATATCTCTGGAGTAAACGCTCAACGCAGATAAACGACTTGAAGCTGGGGAAAAGCTATAGCGACCAAATCAGAGTTTGTGACAGAAACTTATGTTTAGTTTCAACTGCGGGTAACTGAATAAAGCTGCAACTCCTCGGACTGTATCTTGTGTCTTATCTGTATCTACTTGTACAACCTGCTGCAACAGACATGGAACTATACTCCCATTCTGGCGTAATAATCTGCTGCAGACATGGAACTATACTCCAATTCTGGCGTAATAATCTGCTGCAGCTCAAACTTGTTGCTGGAAGCCTACGGGGACTGCGTGATATCATTATGCTGCTGCGCCCTTGGTACGTTCGCAAAGTTCCTTGTTTATTGCGCCGGAATGAGAGTATAGTTCCATGTCAAATCAGCCTAGAAAATCGACACGTTTCATTTTCTGTTAGTCTTATTACACTTTCTAACTTGAGAAGAGACAAGTTTTAAATAGGAAAATTACCGGAAATCTTAGTCACCTCTAAGTGTGAAGCTAGCGGGCGAGATGCTAATGGTCTAATCTGATTCAATGATCTATGCTAGGCTGGAGCTAAAAGTGGTATCGCCAGACTCAGAGAACGGCTGGATGAACTGGAGAAAGGTAAAACTCAACAGTTTAACTCAAGGGGAGGTGGAAAATGAATGTATTTCTCCAAATGGTGGCAATTGAATATGCATACCACATTTAAAGCTAGTCGTGGCGTTCTTGAGATATCACATGTGCGAGATAAAGACGAACAGACAACCCGAAAACATAATGCCTCTGGCAACGACTACTATCCTCCGGCACGGAGGAATAACAAAACAGTCAATTGACAGTGCCGTTAGAAGTACGAGTACGAGTACGAGTATATGGGCCCAGTATTGGCCCGATCCCATCACTATCTGCAGGTTCTAGATACTCAGTATATGAGGCACTGCAGGTTCTAGATACTCACCATATGGGGCACTGCAGGTTCTAGGTACTCAGTATATGGGGCAGGGCAGGTTCTAGATACTCACCATATGGGGCAGGGCAGGTTCTAGATACTCACCATATGGGGCACTGCAGGTTCTCCCAGATGGCAGAGATACGCTGCTTCACTTCTTCTGCTTGGGGGGCGGCCATCACCATGGACACAGCAGGGGGATCAGCTACAATGTTACTATGACAGCAGGGGGTAAGGATACAGTTACCATGACAGCAGGGTATCCACTACAGCCTCTGCTGCTAGACAGCGTTCTCCCTAATCATTCAGTAATGACCCAGACGTCCAGCCAGCATGCTGCTAAAGTGAGACAGTCACCAAGTTACTATGACGGCAGGATTCACCAACCAGTCAGTAGGTGGACATCGGAACAGTGTTTCATCAACACAGTGGCTCTAAGTTTAATGTTGTTTATTATTATTACTTTTTTTCTTTTTTAAGTCATGATCTTAATCTTTTTTGATCTGATACACGTGCTTCTGCAGTCCACAAGATGTCCACAAGATGGCATCGTTCTTCTTTGTCAGAGTGGACATGGGAAAAGCAAGTCAGAGTCCAGGACAATTCAGACGAAATTCCCCTCGAATTCAAGGGCCCAATACAACGTCATTTGAAACACAGATTAAGGTTCAGTACAATTACAACTCAAAATTTTCTACAATCAGGCTTTACAGCTCACACTTAAAAATAGAGAGAGGAGTGTCTGAACACGTCACCACATTTCTAAATTGTGTTGCTAAAACTCACGGACTACCTAGCTAAAAAAAACAACAGTAGACCTACTGTACTTAGTACAGTATATTACACAAGACCTACTCACGGAACAACCTTGCTTATCGTCTTTGCACCTTGCTTATTGTGTCAGAGGATTCATATTATTTAAATGGCGTAGTTTACATAGGCAGTGTTGCAGAACTGTTTGGATTCACATTCAAGTTGGTTCAATATTGCAAACAACTCATCTATATTATATTTTACCACGTCAGCTCACGGACCACTTGGGCTAGTTTGCGGCAGAGTCCTGCACGCGTGCGTTTTAGGAGACCCTCCCGCGCCCGCTCAGTTCCGCAGCAGATCCGACCAGTCACCGTTACCCGCCCGCGCCCGCTCAGTTCCGCAGCAGATCCGACCCGTCACCGTTACCCGCCCGCGCCCGCTCAGTTCCGCAGCAGATCCGACCCGTCACCCGTGATCATATCAAAATTAAATCTGCACCCGCCCAGACCCGTTAATATTTGGCCCGTTACCCGACCCGTGCCCGCGATAAAACACACGAGCTAAAATCATTCCAATTAAGTAAGGGATAATGTATAGAACGCCGGTCATTATGGGGAAAACTAGATGTACCGCATAGCGGTACAAAATATGACCGCCACTCAGTCCTGTACATCCGTTCCGCGAAAATAAATCACACTTCAATTTGTCTCCATATTTTACTCCATCCCCCACTTGTGAAACTTTTGTGTATGCTTGTTTGCCATGCCTGAGTGTGTGTGTGCGGCTGCACAGAAAGTAGCTGAAAAGGTGAATAGATTGTAGAATAGCCAAAGAAGATGTAGCACTGTTATAAAACCTTTAAAATCTCTAAACAATCACAAGTAGGGCAGTTCATCACAGTTCATCCATTGCAACTGGATTGATGAAAGGTCACTTACACCTGTAGGCTACATTGTATTTGGGAAAAGCAAAAGGTATCAGCATAATGTTATTTATTTATTTATTTATTTTTATGTATTTATAAACAAAAACATCTCTGTCAGTTCCATGCCGCTTTTCAACAGCTATCAAAAACAAAGGTCATTTTGGATGGATGGATTTTTTGTGAATGTTTCTTCTTCTACATAAGATTTTAGTCATCTTTAGTTCATGTAATACTTTTATTGTCAATGCACAAATTAAGTAACAGTAGTCTGAAAACGTTATTGTTAATGCACAAATTAAGTAACAGTAGCCTAGTCTGAAACGAAATGCTGTTTTACATCTAACCAGTGGTGCAAATAACTGACATGTCCAAATGGGCCTTGATGAAATGCGCCGCTAGACTGTTCATACACATTTTAACGGGCCAAAGTTGAAGAGCTTTTGTCCGCTATTGTTCGTGCAAATATAGGCTGATTCATGTTCCCTTGCATTGTTTAACTGAGGTCCATGGCTAGTCTGGCTTTCATCAGACCAAGCTCAATCTTTTAAGAAATCAAAAAATAAATGGCGGGCAGATCAGGCTGGGTTCACCCAGCCTAGTCCATAGGCACCCGATATTGTTTAATTTTCCGATTGAGATATACACGCTCTGGCTATTCTAAATGGAGTTAACTCAGGGAGTTATGACAAAACGGTAACTAACAAACTAGATCCTAATAGAAAGCTGTTAGCTTCCCTAAGCTACAGTAGGATTATAAGGTAGGCCTATTTACAACATAAATTGTCAATAGGCTATGCTGGCTTACACAAATAAAATCTCCTTTGAAACCAATGGCTTACTTTACAGTATCAAGCGGACTTAAACTGTCATATCGCGGGCGAAAAGTTGTAATAACATTCACGCAGCTCCATGAGTCAAGGAAAGCGCGAATGAAGCAGCCACTTCTAAATGGGACGCACTACACAGTAGCTTAAGGTGTGTTGCTAAAGCAGCCATAATGAAATGAAGGTGTCATTGTTTGGATACTTCACACACACGTGCTTTTTAATTTCACAGACTACAACTACCAAGCTATAATCAAAGCACATCGATTCCCCTCTCACACCCTGCACGACTTAAAACAAAATAAACAGGCGCCTCAGTCTCACGCATGTATAGGCAAAACTGTATCAGACCGTGTAACGTTGGTAAATCTTCCATTCCACAGAATGATTTTGTAGCACGGCAAAAAATGACAGTCGAAGATACAAACAGTGCTGCTATACATTTGCTTGGTATAACCGCATTTATAGTTTTCTACAAATGCAATCAATCAAATGCCTCCATCACTCAACCAACGCTAACGGTAACATTACCTAGGTCCTTATTGATATTACAAGATTAACGTACCTGCAGTAAAAACCAAGCATGTCCGATAAACATCCTCAGATTTATTTCGGCTTCAAGAAGAAATGGGAATTACATTTCATTCGAACATCGTCCTATCCTTATTAGATGTTCGCTGCAGTAATGTTCCCCGGGGACGAAATTAAATTTTTCCGTAAAAGTCTAGTGGGGCTACATACCCACCAAATTTCATGTACCCCGGTGGTTCGGTGTCCCGGGTATCAATGACCAAAAATTCAGGGAGTAGATGACGGGAAAAATTCTTGAATTGTGTGCATGTGTGCGTACAAATTTATGTTTATGTTTGTGGGTGTGTGTGTGTGTGTGTGTGTGTATGTGCGTGCTTGTGTGTTTGCCTGCGTATGTGTGTTTGTGCATGTGCATGCATGCGTACATATGTCTACTGTGTGAGTATGTGTCATACGTATGATTACTGTAAATGTATGTGTGTGCATGTGTATCTGTTTATGCACATGTGTGCACATGGAATGGGTTAACATGACCCCTGGAGGCAAACATATGGAAAAAATTGGTCATCCTAGGCCCTACAGTTCTCAAGACATTCACAGAGAAACTGTGTCTGCCCTACCCTCCTTTCGGGGGGTCCAGTCCAGCTGGGGCTCCAGATCAAAACGAAGAATGACGGTTCCATGCTATCCATGTGGGGGTACATGCCCACCAAGTTTTGTGTACCCGGTCTTTCAGTGTCCCGGGAATCCTTGTTGGTGTATCGCCACTAAATGTACACATACATTATTTTATTGTAAGGCCCCCCATGAACGAAAGTACACAAAACTTGGCATGCATTCGAGGGTGTCATAATGATCCTACACTTTTAATTTCGTGCAGTTTTGACCTTGTCAGCCAGAGATATTGTGATGAAAACACCTAATTTTTGCTGTTTAATTTTTAACTAGGTGGCTATACATGAAATTAGTGGTAATGGGATGGGTTGACATGCCCCCTTAAGACCAACATACATAAAAAAGGTGGACCTCCTAGGCCCTACGGTTCTCGAGATATTCACAGAAAACTGTCTCCGCCACCTACAGGCCAGTTGGTGTATAGTAACATAAATTAATTTATTGTGTGGCCCCCATGAACGGAATTCCACAAAACTTGGCATGCATACAGAGGGTGTCATAATGATCCTACACTTCCAATTTAGTGCAGTTTTGACTATGTTAGGTCACAGATACCTTCAATTACAACACCTCATTTTTACTTTTTTTGTTTAACTAGGTGGCGCTATACATGAAATGAGTGGTTATGGAATGGGTTGACATTGCCCCTTGAGATCAACATACAAAAAAAAATGGTCCTCCTAAACCCTACGGTTTTCGAGATATTCACAGAAAACTGTGTCTGCCCCCCTCCCTCCTTCGGGGTCCAGTCCGGGGGCTACAGATCAAAACGAAAAACGATGGTTCCATGCTATCCATGTGGGGTTACATGCCCACCAAGTTTCGTGTACCCCGGTCTTTCAGTGTCCCGGGAATCATTGACGGAAATTTGGGCATGCGAAAAAGAAAAAAAAGAAAAAAAGAAAAAACAAATCTGACTAAACCTATAAGCGGAGGGGTCTTGTTTCGCCCTGAAGGGACTTATTTTCCCATAATGACCAGCGTTCTATACATTATCCCGCTTATTATATGGCTACTTGCCAAAACGAAAAAATAAACTCCATGATATGTCTCTTTACACTTATTTGTTACCGTTTCGTCGTGGCTTTTGCTGAGAAACAAATAGTTCGCAACACACGCTGAACTTGAATCAAATATTCTTTAGAACACAGCTGATCAACCGTCTGCTTTCACTTTTGAATTAAGTTCCAAGCACAAACTCCGTTGCCATTAACTTCCCATTCAAGTCAATGGAGCATTCTACTTGCATTGCGAAGAGCCGTATAATAATGTACTTTATTTTTTATCTCGCATCTCTCAACATCACAATATAGGCTCTCTATGAAACAGCCTAATGAGCGCTTTTTTACGCGCTAGAACACGTAGGGCTACAAACATAACCTAATACGGTACAAATATTTAACGTGCCGTATTGCATTGATGCCCAAATATCATGATAGTGTGTGGTGTCTTCACCTGCCAATCATAATGACAAAGATCCTTGATTACTAGCTCCGCTTTAACCCTCTCTGATAATGATACCTGACAGTTGATGGACAGACAGGCAGGCAGGCAGGCACGCGGCTACGCCAACAGACACGCAGCTGCTCTGACAGACAGAGAGCGAGCGCCTAAGTAGTGAAAACAGGAACTGGACTCTGATCTCACTGTTTGGCAGGAGTCCCACCAATAGATGGAAAACTCAGTTTCTATCGCTGACAGCATAACCATCGTTTTTTAATTAAAGGGGAGACTAAAGAGCTGTTTACTGGAGAGTCGAGTCAGGACCCAACTGCACAACTGAACCGCATAACACAGTGGGTGCTTAGGAGGAGTCAACTTTTCACAGAAATGATAATCAGACAAGACTGTGGAGACGTTTCAGTTGACGTCGCAGGTTGTCATCTAATACCTAAATTAAATTCTACCTTTAACTGACCTCCCTTGAGTTTCATCCGTTCATGACGTTTATTTTCTTACTTCAGATAGTACACAGTTACGTTCAGGACGGCAGTCTGATTTAGTTTAAATGTGAGAAGGCTAACTAGCTGTCAAGAGTCGGCTAACTGTAACTTATCGATAGGTGAGTTTGGTATACCATAACCTATAACGTTATCTAGGGTAGATCTATATGCAAGTTGAGTCATACCATACACAGAAAGTATGGTATGGTAGCAGATATAGACATAGACATCCATCCAAACAAAGTCAAATACATTCACACAATTATATATTAAATTCTAACAATTATTATTCCTTTTGATTGCGACTTGAATTGTTTCTATGGCGTTACGAATGTTACCAAACCCAATGTTACCTAACGCAATCGTGCACGGACAAGGAAACGTTAACGTTAGCCAACTAAACTGAGGTCAATAATGCGCGTCAAAAAGACTGCGCAGCCATACAACAATGATGAAGTAGTCTTTAATTAAACGTACCTTCCAACTTTTCAGTTACCAGAGAGGACTGTATACAAGACTAATGGCAAATCATACAGTAGCACAACAGTTGAAATCGGAAGACGAAGAAGCTTTTTCGGTTTTCCCGCAACTATTTTGTCACGTGACCATAACACCGCCTTTTGCTAGGAGACGCCTTCAGAGACACCGGAAATGTCTAACGAAAATGTATTGTGTGAAGGCAGAGCATTTTTAATAAGGCTTAGTACAAAAATGTACTTGGCGAAAAGGAATAAGATTAGCTAAACAATACATTGTGGGCACTAGTTTTAGTGTTTATTTCTTGTCAACATCGGAAGTGACGTGTCAAAGCAGCGCTTCACACGGGTCGGATTGTAAACAAGTTGGTCTCTGCAGCAGCCCCATGCGTCCAAAGAGTTGGTTGGATCTTAAATCTCAGAGCCCAAACTGCGTGACATATGAATAACGTGTATTACGCTGGGAAATAAATGTCCTTATTAATTTGATTAATTTAATTAAAATACATGTTGCTAGTGTTTTGCAAACGCGCCAGCGTTTCTCTGAGGCTGATTGACAAATTGGAATGAAAGCTCTCGCGCTCTCTTCCGACGTTTCTCTTGTAGCCAATGGCTAGTCTTTGCCTGGTTGATGATAGCTTTCAATTAAGAGAGGCTCCTTTCGCTACCAACCACAACACAGTATTTCGGATAGTAGGTGGGACGTCAACAGGAAACGCCAGAAATGAAATCCAACCGATTAGAAGAACTAGGCTATTTTGGCCTATGAGAACCCGATTTTTGTACGGATTGCGTTGCCCAGGGTACTCTGTTGAATTCCATTACCGTCCATTAAAGTAGTCGAATTGGACATACATATCACTGAGGTGTACAGAGGGGGTGGGGGGTCTGCTGTTTTAATGCGCGTGTTCTGCAGGGGATTCGTATCACTGGGACAGTAGCCGATCGGAGGATTGCCTTGATGTGTGCCGAACACATCCTCCCTCGGCCCGTGGCTACACGCACAGCCAGCCGAGACAGAACGATCCGGGAGTAGCTCCGTGGTTCTGCTCGACTCGACGTTCGGTCGCTAAACGTCTAGAACTGGATGCCGCTTCCGTCATGAGTCCGGCGGGGTGCTCGCACGTGAGCGGGTTTAAGGTGGACAACTGGAGGCACAACCTGCGCGTGATCTACCAATGTTTTGTGTGGAGCGGGACGCCCGAGACCAGGAAGCGAAAGGTAACAACTCGAGCCATGCCAAACGCATCATGACATGAGTGCTACCGCAGGCAGGCACACACACACACACTGTGCGCTGCTACGGGGCTAGTCCTGCTGCGTTTAGACTGATCGCCGGATTCGCCGCAGCCCTCTCACCGGTTCTGACAGTTCTGCCCGGTTCAGCGGTGCGGGACTCGGTGCTGTGGCGGGTAGAGGGGCAGGTGGCAGGCATTGTGTGTGTGTGTGTGTGTGTGTGTGTGTGTGTGTGTGTGTGTGTGTGTAGTGACTGGTGCAGTATTAATTCCCAGCGAAGGTCTCCTCCTCTGCACCGATGTTTGAATCTTCTTTTCCTGTAAATCGCTTTGGACAAACGTGTTTGCTAAATGTAGAGATGATAACAGTGCTGTTTGGCTGCAGTGATGCTTCCAGCTTCAAGGCTAACCTGTCTTCTCTCTCCTCCGCTGTGTGTGTGTGTGTGTACGTGTGTGTCCAGGCCAAGTCGTGTGTGTGTCACATGTGTGGGGTCCATCTGAACCGGCTGCACTCTTGCCTCAACTGCGTTTTCTTCGGCTGCTTCTCCAAGAAACACATCCACGAGCACGCCAAAGCCAAGAGACATCACCTGGGTAACATATACACAGACGTGCACACTCACACACACATCCACATCCACAAGCATGCTAAAGCCAAGGACACAATGGTTTGAAAATAGCTATTTATTTTGATAAGGCTGTGCAACGCACTATAAACCATTTTGATGCTAATGCAACTGCTAGCTGAACCATTATCAACCATAGTAGTATCCCATAGGTCAATCTCAGGTTGTTTTACTCCATAGTGTTAGCACACCGTACCCTAACCCTTTTAAACAACATTTGTTATTGCAAATCAGTTTGTAAAGTCTGCCCGTCCCCCACTGTGTGCAGCAGCCCTCACAGGTGGCATAACAGATTAGTCATCACAGGTGGCATAATAGATTATAACAGATTAGCCCTCACAGGTGGCATAACAGATTAGCCCTCACAGGTGACATAACAGATTAGCCCTCACAGGTGGCATAACAGATTATAACAGATTAGCCCTCACAGGTGGCATAACAGATTATAACAGATTAGTCCTCACAGGTGGCATAACAGATTAGTCCTCACAGGTGGCATAACAGATTATAACAGATTAGTCCTCACAGGTGGCATATGTGTGTGAGAGAGAGGAAGGGACAGTGTGTGTGTGTATGTGTATGAGAGAGAGGAAGGGACTGTGTGTGTGTGTGTGTGAGTGTGTGTGTGTGTGCAGAAGCCCTCACAGGTGGCATAACAGCTTCTCTCTCCCCAGCGCTGGATCTAGTGCACGGAGGGGTTTACTGCTTCCTGTGCCAAGACTACGTCTATGATAAAGACATGGAGCTGATCGCTCGGGAGGAGCAGAGGAAAGCCTGGAAACTACAGGGTAAACTCACTCACACACACATTTACACACACACACACACTACTTGGCAAGTGACGTTGGACTGCAGGCCACCGGTGAAGATTTGGTCGATGATGCAGCTGCAGTGGTTTGGGTTGTTGGCCTTCTTACCACTGTCATCTCCTGAATGGACACACACACACACACACACACACACACACACATATTTACATTGGAGGGGCAGCCGTGGCCTACTGGTTAGCGCTTCGGACTTGTAACCGGAGGGTTGCCGGTTCGAACCCGACCTTCAAGGGCTGAAGTGCCCTTGAGCAAGGCACCTAACCCCTCACTGCTCCCCCCCGAAAGCTGCTGTTGTTGCAGGCAGCTCACTGGCGCCGGGGATTAGTGTGTGCTTCACCTCACTGTGTGTTCACTGTGTGTT